>NC_133123.1:117399581-117702710 GCF_033568475.1 Henckelia pumila | reverse complement strand
ATATACTGTCTGCTGCTGTAAGGATTTTCTCCCCATGCTCAAGTAGCTTCCCAGAGTACCATTCTAAGAAAAATTGCCCATATTCACTTTTCCATGTACCATCACTTCGAAAAAATCCGGTGTCTTCTGGGAACTGGCTATATTGGCCGGCATCATGAGGCCCTCCTTGTCCCCAGTCGTCTTTCCCAATTGCCTTTGCTGTTGCTGCTAATGAAGCCTTCATGTACTGTTTCACAGAAAGAAAATCAAATAAGCAGATGCATAAGCAAGAAGAATCTAATTCTTTTTATTTGAACTTAATTCTGTGAGTTACCGTGTCATAGCATTGGAATTCCCCAATTCCTGGGAATCTCCAGGTGCCGTTGCTTTCTGGATAAGATGGATATCTTAGCTCTCCACACGGTCCCATTCCCACTTGTATCTCCTGCATTATGATAAAAAAATTCGAATTTCGACGTGTGAGATATTTTTTGCTCATATGTCGGTCTGAAAATGAAATAAGTACTATATTGTGGGTCTTAAACTCGAGATATTTATCATGCGCGTGAAACTAGAGTGGTCCAACATTGGAGTTATGTTTCCAGGATTATGCCATTAGCATAATTCTTTCCATCATTCATGTTTAACTGTTTCCACCTTGTCTGCTTGTCTCCTCTTATAGATAATACTACCTTTTAATATCACTCGGTTATTCGGGTCAAGCTAGAATAGGATTAATAGAGGGAATTGAAAAGTTTGTTTTTTTTAATACTATTATGTTGCATTAATCGGTTAGATTGCTCAAACATTATATCTGTTCAAAGAGTAAATTAATTGGTCGATTAATATATTATTTGGTGGTGTGATCTTTAATGTCTTGTGCTCTATTATTTCCCAGTACGATGAAAGGATCATCGATGATGATCTGCTTGATCTTGATTACTTTCACTGCTAGTATGATGCATAAATTTCCACATTTTATCATCATCGACTGAGCAGAATTGCCACTAACTTTTAAATATTTTCTGGTTGAATATGGTTGGATATGCATCGTGTTGAAATATGTTAAGAAACTTGGAATTAAAGTTACTCATTTATTCCCCCAGTCCTATTCTTTTGTTTGAGTCTTTATTTTTGTTGGTTCTCATTTTGCATACAATCAGTGCTAAATCTGGAAGATACTTTATTTAAAGATGGTGATGGTGTTAGTTCACTGCTTGCCTTGAAACAAATAGATTGCTGTTAAAGAAAGCTTATGAATTCGAATCTGTATCATCATGCATGATATGTTAGAAAATAGAAGTCGTACCGCAATAACGTCTCCGAGGTAGTCCTTGAATCTTTCTCTAAAACTTCGCATATAATCAGAATAGACCTGAATTGGTGTCCTCCCTCTAAGAACCGGTAGAGAGTCGCAACCTAAGGATATATACTCAGGGTTGCGCCGACCTGATCTATCAGTATAGACAAGATTAGGATTCTTGCTAATCTCTTCGAGCACCCATGGGGGTAGAGGAATGCTGCAAAATAGAAGAATGGTTGGTTATTTGTGTCGATCTCGCCTTGATTCTTCTGGACAAAATGGCTGCGAGAAGTTTGAGTTTCTCATTGTGAAAGTTATATCTATATCTAAATCTACATCTACATCTGGCAGCAAATTATATGACCGTAAGAACAGCAGCGGCCGCAACAACTACCATTTAACTAACAAAATACATGTGTATGCCAGAAGCACAAGAAATTATATTTGAACTTCATGAGAAATTAATATAAAGTTCTAATTGAGACATAGATGAACTCTAATATATTGTGATTGAATTATGTGGTGAGGGAACTCTAGCTCTATTTGAACCCGAAAAACAGCTGGATATCATTAGAATTTAGCGTTGAAAAAACTTGCTTCGGACGAGAACTAATAAAAGGTAAAACTATGAACAAGAATGGATTTGATTATCCTATCTAAATATATCCAGTTTGGAAAGTTAAATAGGAGAGGTGGTTATAATTTACCTGCAAGAGTCTCCAACATTTCCTCCGCACTGATGGAAAGACATGACAACTTGAAGCTTCAAGCCGAGCTTTCCGACCATATTTATAAGCTCTGCATAGCCTTCCCAATTGTACTTCATAGGTCCATCTTTCTCCACCAATCCCCACCAGGCGTCAACCATTACGCCGTCGACTCCGGCGCTCTTGAGAGCCATCAAACTCGCGAACATGGCCCGTGGTTTGTTCAAATTCCCTCCAACAGACACTGTATCGAGCGGCAGCATCACGAAAACAGGTACCCTCGGACCGTTATGGCTGTGTGGACCTGCCATTCCATGCAGTTTCTCTCTTTGCTCACCTTTTCTGCCTTCTGAATAGGAGTAAGTCCTTTCCATGGGCGCTTCTTTTGTCGAATTCTTCACCCGCAGCTGGAAAGATGCCTTGATTTGGGGAAAGCCAACCACGCTAGAGAAATCATTAGGGGTTTTAGAGTTCCTGTTATCATTTAGATTGATAAAAGAAGTTGAGGAACGAAGTGTTAAAGCCATGGTTTCTTTGGAAATTAAGAAATCTAGGAATAATAATGGATGAAGCTAAGGCAGCTGCTGTTTATTTATGAAGATAATCTCTTCTCTAGGTTCTTGGCTAAGACAACTGTGGTGGGCTCTAATTTCGAAAGAAAAAGTGCAAGAAATCAAAACAAGTCGCTGTACCTTTTCAAAGTCTTTTTTGAACGCTCTTTATGCTTTTTTTTTTTTTTTTTTTTTTTTAAATCTTACCAGGGGGAAGAATCTTTCATTAGAAAGAGCGTGTGCCTAAGTGCATTTGAAAATAGACACGGTTTTGAAAATTCAGAAACGTATTTGGCCCTCAACAACGTAGGTGTATCCTTGGAAATTGGCATCGTGTATATCGTTTCACCGCGTGTCCCTCCTAAACTCAATTTACCAGTAAGAGTCATTGATCAGTCATGTATGAAAATTCTTGAACCAGTTCACCCGTGTTCGTTCCGTTTATTTCATCGCGCACCTTTTTGTTTCGATCATAGTTAGTGATTGTTGTGTTATAGATTTCATACGACGCATGATTTTTTTTCCTCCCATTTGAGGTTGGATTACTGCGGTACTATTTACAGGAAGCATTTTGTGTATTTACTGCGTCAAAGTTTACATCCTGTGTTCTTGGTTTACAAAACATAATCTTACTATAAAAAGTTGGTTCTATTTTTTTCCTCTCAAATTTCGATATAATCCATCTAATCTAATCCACCGAAAGGAGTGAATATAATTAATTGGAGTGTCAGCCTGCCCATTTGATCTTCCTTGTGTGGCTTTCTTTCGTTATGACTCAGCCAAGCCCCACAGCTTTTGATTGTTTCTCGCTGGTCTTTGTTGATGAAGAGGACACCGAATTCTTGTGGGTGAGAAAATTCTTGTTTTTATTGAATTTGAATTTGCTTTGTATTTGGGTTTAAGGGATAAGAAGGAATAAAGCATCTGCCTAAAACTGGGATATGTGGCTCTAAAATAGTCCATGCTTTCATTTTCTTGCTGTTTTTTTTTTATTACATGTGCACATGTGATTATGCACGGGTTCGATGACTCCAGATCGAATGTTAGACGGCATGGCTCGAACTAGAATTGCTATGTTAGTCGAGCTGGCTTGCGAGTTTTATGGTCCTGCTTTGAGGTTGAGGTTGAAATTCTTGGATCAAATTGGAACTTTGTTTTTTTGAGGTTGAAAATTTTAATCATCGAAGTTATTTGTGATGTAAGTTTGAGCTGAATTTCACAACTTATGTGTGGTATTTGGTGGGAAAAAAGTTTGTCCTGTGATGGCTAGTTATTTGTGCTTTCAGTTGATTTTACTTGGATTTATGTATAAATAATACACAATGGGAATGTAAAAGGTTGTTGGATTGGATCACCCATTTTTTTGACACCGAAATCTCCACATGCTTAACTTAACTTAACTTAACTAGGGGTGAGCCAAACAGATTGGTTCAATACTATGGGTTTTAAAATTGCAAACCAAAGTAAACCATTATAATCGTTTTAAGTTTCAACGCATTATAATCGTTTTAAGCAATTCCAATGGTACTTGTCGTGGTTTTTTAGTCTACACAAGATGTCGAATTATTTGTCAAATCCAATCCTTCTCTATGGATCATAAATAAGATTGTGTTTGGTTGAAGAAGTCTATATAAATAAAAAATGATTATGCACTTTTTTTTTAATGAAATGTTTGAAAAAACTTTTAAAAATTGATTATGAGCTTTGGGTTTGGGTCGAATCGCGTTGACCCGAAAGTTAATACAAAAAATTAATCGAGTTCGGGTTAGGTTCGGGTCAACCAAGGTTGACTCGAGATGATCTGAATTTTTTTTTATTTTTATATAAAATTAAGAAAGATTTGCTACATTTTTATGCATTGTATGTTTAGAAAAAATTTATTGTATATTGATATAATAGATTTTTGTCTGTTAATGTTTATTTTATACAATTTTTATTTTTTTAATTTTTTTTATTTTTTGTAGTAAGTATATTTTAAACTTTCTACCACTAAACTTTCAAATTTAAATCATATATAAGATTAGATTTTGTTATTATGTGATTAAATTAAATATTATTATAATTATTATTATTGTTTGTTTTGAAGTTTTATTTAATTATTTTGTTAAAAAATAAAAAAAAAATCGGGTTGGTTCGGGTTAGCCGTGTTCGGCTACGGGTTGGTCATTTTTGGGTTGGGTCAAGTTCGGGTCGAGAAATTTTTAAAAAATATTTTCTCCAACCCGACTTGAACCCACCGATTCATCTGAATTGACATTCCTAATTGTTTGGTTACAATTTTTTTTTTTTTAAAAAAAAAATGCTTTTTCATAAGCTTAAATTTTTTGTTTTTTGTCTTCGTTTTCGATTTGCTTTTTTTATAGACTAAAATTTTTAGTTTTTTTCCTTCGTTTTTTATTTCTATTCAAAAATAAAATAAACATCACTTTTCAATATTTATTAATAAATACAATTCAAAAAGTTAAACTTATGTAAGTTTTGTTTTCAATTACAACTTCCCTTAGGGCAATCTTTATTTGGATAATTTATAAATTCATATGTTTCGAATACATTATCTTCATTTCAAATTTATTCAAAAGAAAATGAGAAGAAGATGTATTTTTTGGAAACTGCTTTGTAAAATGTAATGCATATCTGTTGGAACACGTTCTCGGATCAGTCAGATGTGATACCCGTAGCAGCGGAAGTTTAAAATTTTTATTTTCTGATCTGGAACGATTTCAGATCATGGGTATCAAATCCTAACGATTAAAACAAACAAGTAAAATAAAACAGAATTAAATTTTACCTCTCAAGTCTCAACTTGAGGTTATGGACTCCAACAGATTACTATGCTCTTCTTGTATATCCCAGGAACTGATGACTCGCTCGATCAACTCCTGAATCAGGTCCACGAACAGAATTCTTAATCCCTCTGACAGACTGCACTAGAAAGTTTATCAAAAGTTTCTACGAAGAGAATGAACAGATTTGATCTGTTAAATCAGACTGCAATTTCGAAAATTGCAGACTGATATTTTCGAACAGGAGAGGGGAGGTGGACGACCAACCCTAGAGAGAACACTCTAGGTTTTTCAAAAATTATGAGCTTAATTCTTTAATTTATGTACTGCAATAACTTATTTATAATATGGGCTGCTAACAGCTTAGGACCCATTATACATAAGTTCAAGCCTGAAAAGCAAAGCCCGCATGTTCAGAAATTAATATAAAATTCATCGTGACTCAAATTGATAAACCAATTTTACCAATGTGTACAGAAACCTTTTCTGCATATTTTAAAGTCAAGATAAATTTTCTGAATCCGAATTCAGTTATTTTCAAAAATGGCATCCCTATGTCATTTTAGGAAATCTCACTCCCTCTACTCTTTAATAAGAAGTCCTACTTCTCATTTGCTAAATTTAACTCATTAAATTTAATTATCTCAACGGGGATTAGAAATCTATTACTTGTGTAACCCTCAATGGTTCAGGGATACAGCTAGCCGTGGGCCCACAACTCTTTGTGACTCGAAACAACAATTTTCGACTTACCCATCGAATCATGGTAAGAGCGCCTAGCAACATCGCCCCATGATTCCCTAGGTATCACTGATAGTGCCTGCAAGAACCAGTAGGTTTTGGTTAGCGTACAGTACGGTCCCTTCATCCATATATCCCGATCGAATCAACAACCATTAGTATATTGAGAGTCGTTCGAGATTCGATAGCTATGCAATACATTTTGAAGATCAAATAGTGACATCTCATGTGCAACTAGGAAACCAAGTAACCTAAAGCACATCATGTACTCTGGCCAAAGATTTGTCACACTAATATCTCCTCAGATCGCATAAGATATCCACACTCGCAAGCGTGTGATGAATCCTTGACAACAAAGTATAGACTCCTATATGTGTCGTAACTGTACCCAATCTCGACACCTGTTGACCCTCATAGAGTCGGTAAATGAGTCAAAGTACAGTACTAGCATATATAGTCTTCATGATGTTTGAAGTAGTAAGGACTAATGGTGTACAACCAAAATCGCGGACTTATCCACTCAATTAGTGAAAACCACTTGGAAAGTCCGAATAGGGTAGTTCGATCATCCATCAAATAAATATCCATTTGCATGCTTCGAACATCTCTATGTTCCATACCAATGAAACGTGGTATTTGGCATCGCAAATGCTAGTCTCAATATCGAGCGATCCTTATCCTTATTTGCGGACGACTCAATTGACTAGGAACTGTTTAGAATATACAGTGATTATAAGATTTGTTTCATGATAGTCATTCAAATCTACTATCATATCTTACATGCACTCTAGTATATTCAAGGTCTTTATCTAAACATCGTATAGTACGTCACAACATAATAATATGATAAAAGATAAAGCAAAAGCCAATGAAGAGTGTAAATTATATTAAACAAAGATTGTTTACAAATAGAGTCATAAAGGCCCTTAGCCACAAATTGGCTAACAGAGCACTCACTCTTTTAATATTTTCTTGTAGTTGGCGAGAATAAAAATATTTTCCTTTTGGAATCTTTTTCTTGTTATTATAGCATGTTTATCGATAATATGGGCCCTATGGCCTATGCCCCATAAATGTATTTTCAGATTTTAATATACTCTAGCAACTTTTAGAATGTATCGAACAACTATGGTTATTTTTATGATTATTGTTGGGAGTTTATATATTGGTGTGATTACAAATATCATACGAATTGAACGACTAATCAAAGAATGCTATTCGATTTGGAATTTTATTTGAAAATCCTGATTTAGAGCACTGCATTTAAGATATCCGCTAATGAAGTAGTTCACTTTTTAGCTAAATTTGTTTTTTCATCCCCTACACTTTTTTGTTGGGTGTTTGAGAGTTTTTCTAGTTGATTGGTAAAACTTGTAATTTCAGATCTTATTAGTATTAAATAAAGTTACAAGTTTTTCTGTCAAAAAAAAAAAAAATGTAATTCATAGATAGACAAGGAAACTCTCATTTTGATGTAAGCATTATTCGAAATTATTATTCGTAAAGCGTCAGTAGGTAGTTTTTTTACGTCCGCTGTCAAATCTCAAGACTCAACTCTGGACAACAGTTAGACGTAAGAGATTATGGTAGTGTTTGGGAGAGCTTATTGGAAGCATTTCTCATTTTTTTCTTAACAAAATTACATTAAACTCATGGGATGTTTATGGGGCATGTAACACGCTTTAATGGGCTCTCTCCGATTTTTTGTATGCTCCACCGGGTGAAATTCACCAGGTGGATCTTGGTCGTTCATGGCCCGGATCCCATATACAGGGGTTGGGTCCCACACACAAATTGTGTGGGTCCCGGGCCAAATAAATAGCAGATGCTGCACCGGGTGAAGCACACCCGGTGTAGCATAGCCCGGGCCGACTCTCCCCCTATATATTAATAATAACTTTAATTATCTTTAAAAATAAATTTCATAGCGTTTAATATTTATTCACAACATTGTGTCTTTTGTTGCTACATTATCATTAAAGTGGTATGTTGGGATATAATTTTGATTAATGTATTAAATTTCCAACTTATTATTCTTATAACTTTTCATATTGAATGAGTTTGAAAGTCAAACATAGATTAGACCCCTGAAGTTTTGAAATTGGATGATAGGATTTGGATCCGTATACGATTGTTTTTTTTCTTCTTAAAGGGTCGGATCTTGAAATATTGGCCAAACCTTCTCTCACACCGTCCATTTGTCGAGTTTTATGGAACAGAAAAAACATAAACAACTATCTTCCATCTAATTTGGCTTTATCCATGTCACCATGTGAGTTGTACAACAAGAATGAATGTATACATATACGTGTACTGTATACATATTGGATATGGAAGTACACGTAATGCATATGTGTTATTTTAAGAATGCATTGTTTGCTTATGGTCATTTTTTTAATCCGATAAATCATAAAATTTGAGAATATATTTATTTAATAATAAATTGGATACTTTACTAACTTCGGACGTGTATAAATATAACTTGTATATAGTGTTAGAATAAGGGTAAATTATAGATTCCCATCCAAGCCCATCTTCAAGTTAAGCTTTGTAGAAACTGATGAAATAATATTTTTTTAATATATTTTTTTGAATGAATACAAGAATGTTTATATACAACTAGAAAACCTAAGAGATAAAAGAAAAAATATAATTTCAAAATATACAGACGATAATATAAAATATATTCCAAGATATATAATATATTTCAATAAGTCCCCTCAAGATGGTGAGCTCATAGAGACTCCAATCTTGTAACAGAGTAGACGCAGTCGAGCACTGGGAAGCGGCTTCGTCAGAGTATCATCCAGCTGATCAGAGGAAGGGACATTAGAACATCGAATTTGTTTACTCTGAACCAGCTCACGAATAATGTGGTAATCCAATGCAATATGTTTCATACGAGAGTGAAAAACTGGATTAGCACAGAGATACGTAGCTCCAAGGTTATCACAGTAGATAGAGACTGGGGAAGACCCAACAGCAACCCCGAGTTCTTGAACAAGCGATCGAACCCATTGGATTTCCGCAGCAGTAGATGCAATGACACGATATTCAGCTTTAGTAGATGAGCGAGTTACAATACCTTACTTTTTGGATCTCCAGGAATAGGGGTCGAGCCCAAGAACACAATATATGCGCCAGTAGAAGTGCGATCATCAAGATCATCATCCCAATCCGCATCACAGTAAGCATGAAAAATCAGAGAAGAACTTTTTCGAAGAAGAAGACCATAGGAGCGTGTACCATTTAAATAGAGCAAGAGACGCTTGACGGCATCCCAATGAAGGGAAGAAGACGAGTGCATGAAGTGAGATAACTTGTTGACAACAAAGGCAATGTCAGGACGAGTAAAAGAGAGATACTTCAGACTTCCCACCGTTTGACGATACAGTGTAGCATCAGCAGGTGGAGAGCCATCCAGCAGGTGCAGAGACACCGACGTGGCAAGCAGAGTTGAAACTGGTTTGGAGTTTGCCATGTTCATCCTACTGAGAACATCAAGAAGATATTTTTTCCGCGATAGACAAAGGCCCCCTGCATAGGTAGCAACCTCCACACCTAAAAAATAAGATAAGAAACCCAGATCCTTGATAGAAAAACGACTGCATAGGCGATCAATGAAGGCCTGGAGAGCACCAGAATTATTTTCTGTGAGAATGAGATCATCAACATATACAAGAAGATACATAGTAATGCCGGCAGAGCGAAAAACAAATAGATATGTGTCAGCAAGAGAGCAAGTAAAGCCAACACTGAGGAAAAACTGACGAAGCACCATGTACCAAGCGCGCGGTGCCTGTTTGAGACCATAGATTGCCTTGTTCAGTTTACATACATAGGAGGGGAGCGAACTATCAACAAAACTAGGCGGTTGCGCCATATAAACACAATCGGCCAGATCACCCTGCAGAAAAGCATTATTAACATCCATTTGACGAAGAGACCACCCATTGGAAACAGCTAGAGACAAGAGAATGCGAACAGTAGTGGGTTTAGCTACAGGATTAAAGGTGTCCGAGTAATCAAGACCAGGACGCTAATGAAACCCCTTGCAACAAGACGAGCCTTGTAGCAATCAACAGATCCATCCGGATTTCGTTTGATCTGAAACACCCATTTACAACCAACCATATATTGAGAGACGTAAGAGGGAACAAGATCTCATGTGTGATTACGAAGAAGAGAATCAAACTCCTCATACATGGCGGCGCGCCAGCGCGGGTCCTTGAGAGCGGAAGTATGGTGGGTTCAGAGGCAGTGGAGTCAGGAATGACAACGAGGGCAAAGTGTGGGTTTGGTTTGAAGATTTTTTTTTTTGGAGCGGGTAACCATAGGATGTATGGTAGATGTATGGATAGGGGGCTCGGCCGTTTGGGTAGGTAGACATGGTGGTTCGGGCATGATACGGGGAGAGGTCGGGATTGGTGTAGCAGGAGTGCATATGGGGGGCGTAGGGCATGGATGAGGGGGATAGGCTAGTGAAGGATCAGCAACCAAGGAATCCTCCATCGGCACATCAGACGGCACACTCAGAGATGAGCCAGCATCAGAACCACCACTGGCAAAGGAAAATGCAGACTCGACAAAGACAACATGACGCGAGACGAAGATTTTTCCAGATGAGAGCTCATAAGACAGATAAGCACTTTGGGTGAGAGAGTAACCAAGAAAGACACAAGGGGATGAGCGCGAGGTAAGTTTGTGGGGAGAATATGGGCAAAGCCAGAGGTAGCAAAGACAACCAAATATACGAAGTTTAGAGATATTGGGTGGGACACCGAGCAGGCGCTCGAAAGAGTACTTGTAAGACAGGTTGCATTTGGGCATTCGATTGATGAGGTAAACCGCGGTGGCAAAGGCAAAAGGCCGAAAATTAGTGGGGACAGACACATGATGGAGAAGCGCTAGACCAGTCTCAGCAACATGACGATGACGACGTTCAGAGTAGCCATTGTGTTCGGGAGTATGGGGAGGAGTAGTCAGGTGAGAAATTCCATGCAGACTGAGAAATTCTTTGAGAGCGAGGAATTCACTATCATTATCATTGTAGAGGGTGAGGATAGGACGACCAAAAAGTTTTTCAACAAATGACTTGATGTAACGACCCACTGTATCAAGACGGGTCTTTTCAGCGTGCTTTTGTCCTCACTCACACGCATCCTGAGAAACTTTCCAGGGGGTCACTCATCCTATAATTTCCCCAAGTTAAGCACGCTTAACTTTAGAGTTCTATGTGATGAGCTTCCGAAAAAAAGATGCACCTTCTTGATATGAGTAGCACATATGAAATCTTTTAAGCTCTCCTCAACTATGCAGTCCCATACCTACACAGTCTCAGAATCCCTCTCATTCCGGCAGAATCGGTTCATTCATGTCTCCCTCCGCCTAGAAGTCTTTCAGGAGCCACTCATTGTCCGTGCAACCTCTTGGCACCGGCGATCACTCCCCGCCTCCTCAGCCCCGGGCATCACATGCCCACCAGCTTCCACTTGGTTCGTCCCCGAACCATACCGTACTAAGAGAGGTCGGCTTTGATACCATTTGTAAAGACCCACTGTATCAAGACGGGTCTTTTCAGCGTGCTTTTGTCCTCACTCACACGCATCCTGAGAAACTTCCCAGGAGGTCACCCATCCTATAATTTTCCCAAGTCAAGCACGCTTAAATTTGGAGTTCTTATGTGATGAGCTTCCGAAAAGAAGATGCACCTTCTTGATATGAGTAGCACATATGAAATTTTTAAGCTCTCCTCAACTATGCAGTCCCATACCTACACAGTCTCAGAATTCCTCTCATTCCGACAGAATCGGTTCATTCATGTCTCCCTCCGCCTAAAAGCCTTTCAGGAGCCGCTCATTGTCCGTGAAACCTCTTGGCACCGGCGATCACTCCCCGCCTCCTCATCCCCGGGCGTCACACTTGAAACACCAAAACAGAGAGAACATCCGACTTACGTTTTAAAAGATAAAGCCAGATATATTTGGTATAGTGGTCAACAAAATAACATAATATTTATAGTCATCACAAGAGATAACAGGAGATGTCCAGACATCAGAAAATATAAGTTCAAGAGGAAATTGGGATGTTAAAGAAGAATAATGAAAAGGTAATTTATGACTTTTATTGCACTTGCAAGAGTTACAATTAAAATGACTCATCGGAGTATTAAAGGACGACAACGACTTAGACAACATTAATTGACGCAGGACTCGATCAAACGGATGACCTAGATGATGATGCCAGACAGGGAGGGACACGACAGAGGAAGTAAAGGCCAATGGGGATGACGATGGAGGCTCAGACCAGGAGTAAACACCATCCTTAAGCGAACCCTGATGGAGAATTGCCCCGGTGCGATGATCTTTCACCTAAAAAGCAGAGGAGGAGAACACAACCAAGAAGTCATTAGATTTACACAGTTGTGAAACAAATAAAAGATTCTTCGTAACGGAGGGCACACACAAGGCATGAGTAAAGTGAAGAGAAGCAGAGTTAAAGGTTGGTGAGAGACAACATGTGTGGGTGATAGGAAGACTAGTGACATCACCAACAATGACACCATCAGAACCCACGTAAGGGTCATGAAAGGAAAAAATTGCAATATCAGAGGCCACATGATGAGTGGCGCCGGAGTCGAGAATCCAGTCAGATGGAGAAGGTGAAGCAAGCGAGTAAGTGGCTGGTGAAGCAGAGGGTCCAGATGCGCATCTTTAGAAGCTTGGAACACCATCACCCTCACTTATGGCAAGCCCTCCTGTGACGCATCTTTGCAATCCCGTGAAGGCACGGCAAAGAGGGACGGCGACGGCTGCGTGTAGTAGGGTTAGGAAAATTTTAGTGGCATAGGACTGAGACTTCTGATACCATGTAGAAACTGATGGAATAATATTTCTTTGATATATTCCCAAGAATGAATACAAGAATGTTTATATACAACTAGAAACCCTAAAAGATAAAAGGAAAAATATAATTACAAAATATACAGACAATAATATAGAATATATTTTTTAGATATATAATATATTCCAATAGGTTTTACTCCCTACCCAATAAAAACTTTGTGTAAGCTCCCTAATTATTTAAAAGTTGTTCAAAGACATCATTTTTTAACCAATTCTCTGTACGTGTTATTGTTATACCTATTCAGCTTGTTCTTCAAAGCATGAAGCTTTAAGACATGCAGTCGAACAAGGTTTCCAGCCTATATACCATGTTTCAAATAATCGATTGGCCTATCATGCTTCCGAATAATGAAATAAACTTAAATAAATTTTTGACCATAATGTCGTCGGGTCATACATGTCAAGTTTTACGAAGTTCTCCTCACACTCCAACCACGCAGTCGCAACAGATGGTTTCTGCAAAAGCTCCTTCAACGACACACAGCACAACCTTAATTCATTTTCTACCTTAAAGTGTATGATATATAAGCTTATTTATAAAATATGAGCATATAAGAACAAGAGTCTTTAGAAAAATTTATTTAGATATAATATTATTAAATAAATAAACTCCTTTGAAGAGGAGGATACAACTTGTTTAGCTACTCATAGTAGCCTTGTTCTTGAAATACATAACAAAGAAAACTTATTACAATACTTAGAAAGAGAAATATTAAAATAATTTATTGGTAAGAAAACTGAAGGGAATGATCGATGTCTTCAGCTTTCTTGAACGTCTGTATTTATAGTTATGATTCCACTTGTTTCACCGAGAAACTTTAGGAAATCTTACAGCTATCTTTCTTGTCTTTTGATTCCATTATTTATGACATATTTTTTCTAGTGGAGGAGTCACATGTTTTCTTTTTATATTTTGGTTTTATTCTCCTCACATGCCTGCTTTATTTTTGTCGGGGCATCTTTTGCTTTTGCAGTTGTCCCTGGGAAAATACATCTTTGGCAGTCCCTGTCCACCTATGCTTGTTTCTAAAAAATCCTTTCGATCCATTCGGGGTCTGAAAGTTTTTCCAAACTCTGGTTCCTTTTGGTTTGGACATTATGAGCAGATAACCTCTGACCATCTTTCTGTATGAGCCATGTACAAAATTTTTGGCAAGTTTCTTTACTCCCCGACAGCTGGTTGTTTCACAAAAGGTTTCTCTTCTTTTCGAAGAGTTCTTCCGTAAAAGCCGTAGTTTTTGCTGTCATTGTGTTTAACAGGAACGATCCATTCACAGAATTCTGATAAAACTTGAACGAAAACTTAACTTTGTCCATCTCGGTGAGACAGACCCAAATACCCCATGCCCTTCGGGTGGAGATTTCATCTTCTCCAAACGTAAACACCAGTGGTATTTCTTTAGATATAGGATCCTTGATAAATCTTTGATTATTCATATCAGGTCTCATAAGCTTGATGAAATAAAAGGACTCGTGTGATCCTTGCCCTGTCGGTTCTGGAGCTGCATTAAAGAAATATAATTCCAGCACATCTCCTTTGGACAAATGATCACTATTTTCCCATGTTTCTTGGACTGCTTTGTGAATCCACTTTGGTAACTGGATATCTCTGAAAAGCTTGGTAAAGTCGTAAAAACTGAGGCCAAAACCCCGAAATCATACCATAGCTTTACATTCTTAGGATTGACATTGTTTTTTTAGTCAAACCCTTGGATATTTTTCTGCAACATCAACCCTGCAAGTATTCAGGTTAATTTCTCGCATTGTACTTAATTTCTCCCATATTTGTTGATAAACTTGAAATGGAGAAATGACAGCTTGATTAGTATCAATATTAGATTTGCCGTTGTCCATGTTAGACCTAAGATTGATCTCTTCCTCTTTTACCCCAGACGCGGAGGGTTGACTTGATGAATTATTCTCATAAATTGTTGCTTCTTCCAATTCATCAAAAGCTGACGATGGATTAGCACTTGTTTCTTGGGTGTTAGAATCTCCAATAGCTTGTTCTACAACCAGTGTTTGAATTTTTGTTCTTGTAAAACCAATGGTTTTATCATTTATTATATCTGAGAAACCACTGGTTTCTCTATGGCACGAAGAATCGGCCCTTGAATAGTAGCCCATAATTGAGTTTGAGCTTGCATACATCATGTGATTCGATTGGAGACTTTGCTCTGATCAGCTTGTTCTAACCTGTCGGTCATATCAACATTTATGACTAGCTGGTTGAACTCAGTTTAAAGCAACCCAAGGTGTTCCCTGAGGTGCCTCTGCATTTTCATGATGGAATCTACGTCACTGCTTTCTATATCCTGTTAAAAAATCTGCAAGAATATTTTCATGAGATTTAATAATAAAAATATCAAAAATATAATTTTGACATAATGCTTGTCATCTTAATAATCTAGCTTTCTCAGGTTTAGATTCAATTTTATTATTTAAGAAAGATTTTACCTGGTGTTATCAACTTTTAAGGTGAATTTTTTAGCAATTAAAAATAATGGTCATTTTTTAAAAGCCTTTTTAACTGCATAAAATTCCTTTTCGTTGATATGTCATCTGATAGATTCTGTAAAAAGACCGCTACAGTATCTGCATGGTAATTCCCCATATGGAATGAGCTTAGTAAAAACTTCTGCCCACCAATCGTCGCTGACATCTGTGAATAATACCAGATCATATTCATCCACAAGTATGGTGGAAACGCTTAATCGTGTCACGCCCAAATTACCCAACTCAATCAGATAATCACTAAAAATTTAGTAGTGTGAATAGGGATCGTTCCCACGAGGAAAGGTAAATTTAATGTGCTCTAACCAAACTGAAGGGGGTTTTTTAGTTCTAGATTAACTACTGAAAATTTAAGCAATTAAAAATTACTAAAACCACTAGCATGCAATAACGAAAATTAAACTGGAAAAATCAATAAGAGACGAGACTTGGTATCGGTCAACTACACCCTTGATATTCATTCATTCAATCATCGATTCCTTAAAAATAATTAATCCTATCAAATATTCATCATTGGAAACCAAATTCCTGTTTCACCTTAAGTTTAATTGATCAGAAAACAGCATTCTAGATTAGCCCTTACCAATAAATTAACCCGGATTCAAGCGATCTAGATTTAAATTTACGATAGCATTCAAACTAGTAAAACTGACAAACCTAGACAACACAAACACCAGCGGTTGTATTTAGCCTAGTCAATACTTGACCCTACGATTCAATAAATTCAACAGCAGAAAATATCAAATGTAGTTGCTTCGCAAATTAGTTAATTCAAACAATTATGGATTTGAATTCTAATTTAGCTATAGTTTGCAAAACAAAATTCTAAGATGGCCAATCCTAAAATCTCGCATTCAAGCATGAAATAAACCAGATCAAATATTGATACTTAACAAGAATTAAACACTGCAATTCGAATCTCATGAATAAATTATATCAAGGTTTCGTCTCCCTCAACCAAGTAAAAAGGTTTAGCTACAACGATTCATCACCAAATCCATAAAAATTCAAAGAAGAGAAGAAAACTAGAGAGAAAATTGAAAGAATAAAACCTAGCCGCCTTTGAGGGTCTCCAAAATCTGATAATAATCCCTCAAAAATGGAATTAACAACTTAATAAAGCCTGGAGTCCAAAATAAAAAAGTTTCTAAAATTATAAAAATCTTCCCGAACAGCCTCGCGCGCTCAAGCGCAGGAGTACGGCCGCTCGATCGCTCAATAATATGCAATTCTCTATTTTTCAAACTTCTTGGCCGCTCGATCGCTCTAGTTCTCCCGCTCGAGCGCTCGAAAATATGTGATTCTCTGTTTTTCCTCACCAGACGCGGCGCTCGATCGCTCGAGTTCATCCGCTCGAGCGCCCAATAATATTCGGCCTTCCTTTTCTTCAACTTCGACACCTCCTACACATTAAACCCGGAAATATGTTATGAAGCTAAATGCATGCAAATTACAAAACTAAGATAAAACAAGAACAAAAGCAAATAAATGCATGCAAATTACTAACAAAATAACATCAAAATATGCAAACAAAACACGACTATCAAATACTCCCACACTTAATCCTTGCTCTCCCTCGAGCAAGTTATGCAAAAACAAAATGAAGCAACAAACAAACACAAAAGTAAAGATGAGTATGCACAATATAGCCTCAGAGAAAACCACTTCATCAAAAACAAGTTCATAGCGACTCTCAATCATCAATGATACACCTTCAGTCGAATACAAACTTGTGTGTGTGTCATGTTACCCCAGTTACATGTAACTTCAAAAGAACAAAGCTTCAAGACTTTTCGTCGACCTATAACAATTCAGTGTAAGCCTCATAATCAAGAACTCTCCTCCCAACAATCCATTAACAAAACACAAAATCTCTTAAGCTCATTATGCACCAAAATTTTTTATCTTTTACAGTCCCAATAATTACCCGCATACTTAGCTATAACTAAGATAGGATTAGAATTTCAATCCCCTCGTCTATAGCCCGGATGGAACTGATGTCTTACTAACTTTTTTTTTCTAGGCTAAACCCCATTTTATCCGCAAACTTAGCCACAAACAAGACGAATAGGATTTCAAACATCTCGCTCGCAACCCGGATGGAGTTGATTGCTTCATAAATATTCTATAAAAACTGATGTTTTTATTTTTATTTTTCTAAACATACCCAAGAGAGTAAATGCTAAATCAACAAGATCATCGAAACTTGAGGACTATCATGTTCCACAAACATCTATTATCGTGCAATGGTCCAACAGACATCCACGATATCTAATACATTGCTACACTTCACCGGTTAAACATGCATGCTTAAGAATATTCAACAAACAACCTACGGTTTCTCAAATCTGATCAAGAGTGAAATTTTTTTTTTTCAAAAAAATTCATCATTTTTAACCATCTCATCATAGGCTTAAAATCTCATCCCCAACTCATGCATTACAAGACACAAACAACACAAACGGCAAGAACAAAATACGATGCAGTAACACAACATGGGAATGCAATACAAACAAATAAAACAATATGCATGCAATGCAAACCCCCCCCCCCCCCCCCACACACACACACACACTTAAACTACGCATTTTCCCCAATGCATGCTAACACAAAACACAACCTAACAAAATAAACAAAATGCTATGCGAAAATGTAAAATGAAACTCCCCTGCTTCAATGGTCGGCGACGTCTTCCTCTTTATGCTCGGGAGGAAGGACAGGATCTTCACCTGGAAATTCGTGCAATGGTGGAAATGGAGCAGCTGGTGGCAGCGTGGTGGGATCGATTCCTAGTCGCTCTGAAATGCCTCGGCAAATAAAGTCCAAGGCCTGAAAATTCGAGGCCACCGCTGCATTAAACATGTTTTGGTGCTGGGCAAAATCGGCCAACTCCCGAACAGTGACAATAGTAGTTCGGCAGGGGAGCGGCAGAGGGCGTACTGGATCGGGGGCTGGCACAAATCGATCGTCCACCATGAACTGGCGCATCCGATAAGTACGTTTGGCATCAACAGTGGCGTGATCAATTGGGCGCATGGGTTGCAACCATTCCTCATCGGGTCGATGTGGTACACCGGCGCGCAAGCACAGTTGCGTGATAATCACCGAAAAGAAAAGAGCCGATGTCCTGGTAGTGATGGAATGCCTCAGCTGTGCGTGAATTACTCGCCCCGCATTCACCGGTAGATTGAGATCAAGAGCATAAAGTAGCACGGCTCTCTCAAGATGGACTTCGCTCGTGTGAGAAATAGGCATCAGACGGCGAGCTACAAAAATGTACCAAGTGGCCGGATCCATATGTAGATATTTCTCTTTGAAGCACTGAACCTTGACAGGATCCTGCCAGGCAGCCCCTGCCATGCATATTTGTTGAATGATCTCGTGCAAATCCGGGCCGGAGGTTAGGCTTTGGTACAAACTATCATCGACGTCGGGCGTCTCCAAAAGGCTATTCAGATCTTTGGGCGCATATGAAACTAAAATGCCTCGAACGAAGGCCTTACTATCCGTGCGCTCCGCAGCATTGGCGTAGAATTCCCTCACAAAAGGGAAAATAGCCGTAGATGGTTGTCGAGAAAATGGCCCCCACCCTCGGTTCATGACTTGGTTAGCCACATCGCTGTTGTACCCCATTAGAGCAAACCCCTCTCAGTAATAGGTGAGCGACGGGTTTTTGCATGATCGTATCTCTCTCGAGCGGCTTGGCTTACGAAACGTCCGAAAAGGTTGAGTGAACCGGGTTCATCCCTTGTTCATTGGCGAGAGGATTCGCCGAGCTCGCGAGTGCGTTTCGGGCGCCCATAATGGTGTAAGAATAGCAAGAAACTTGACCGGTGGCAATATATCCAACACTTGGTGTGCACTAAGAATGCCGGTGTTTCTGAGCAAAATCAGGTGCTGGAGAAGTGGAGAGGAGGGGTAAGATGATGATTACGCTCCTTGGACTGATGCCTGCAATGAATCAAGAGAAATTTGTGAAGATTGGCAAAATTCAAAAATTAGGGATTTAGGGTTCTAGGGAAATCGGGTAAGGTGTAAGGAAGAATGAGGAGAAAAAGAGAGGGAAGAAAATTAAAAAATCTGCACAAGGGTGCACGCTCGATCATGTGGGTACAGGCGATCGAGCGCGCCCTAAAAAAATCAGGGGCAGAGAATTCGGAAAAAATGGGCGCTCAATCGCATGAGTACGCAGGATCGAGCGCGCCATAAAAACATCTTTTTATTTGTAACATTTTCCAAAAAATTATCGAAAAACTAATTAAAGCAAAAATAAACCAAAACAAAACAAAACAAAAATCAAATAAAACAAAAAGGGAAAGAAACACTGGGTTGCCTCCCAGCCAGCGCTAAAGTTGCAGTCAGTCTATAGCTCGACTCCATGCCGCGATTTAGTCGACAATTGGCGGAGCATCGAGAGTGATATCATGCTCGTCCAGTCCTACGTTCGCTTGGACTCCTTCATAGTAGTGTTTAAACCGGTGGCCATTCACCTTAAATGTTTTGGATGTGTCCAAGCTTTGAATTTCGACTGCACCATGAGGAAATACATTAGTTACAACAAATGGTCCATTCCAACGTGAACGTAACTTACCTGGAAACAACCGAAGTCGTGAATGATAGAGAAAAACTTTCTGACCGACTTCAAAGGCCCGTCTAGAGATCATCTTGTTGTGGAATGCCTTTGTTTTGTCTTTGTAGATCTTTGAGCTGGCATAAGCATTATTTCGGATCTCTTCCAACTCTTGCAACTGCAGCTTTCGGTGCGCGCCGCTCTCATCCATCTGCATGTTAAAGTTTTTGATAGCCCAATAGGCTCTATGCTCCAATTCCACTGGCATATGGCACGGTTTTCCAAAAATTAGCCAATATGGAGACATTCCAATCGGCGTCTTGAATGCGGTTCAATACACCCACAAAGCATCATCCAAACGCAAGCTCCAATCCTTTCTTGTTGGATTCACTGTCTTTTTTAGGATGGATTTAATTTCTCTGTTCGATACCTCAGCTTGACCGTTAGATTGTGGATGGTATGTAGTAGAGATCCTATGCATCACATGGTATTTTTTAAGCAAACTAGCCACCGTTCGGTTGCAGAAGTGTGTGCCTCTATCGCTGATGATAGCTCATGGAATCCCAAATCTAGAGAAAAGGTTGTGTTTGATGAATTCTGCAACAACTTTAGAATCGTCAGTACGGGTGGCCTTTGCTTCCACTCATTTTGAGACATAATCCACAGCAAGCAATATATATATATACCCATATGAACTAGGAAAAGGTCCCATGAAGTCGATGCCCCAAACATCAAAGATTTCACGAACTAGAATAGGTTGCTGGGGCATCTCCTTACGTTGGGAGATATTACCTGTCTTTTGGCATTGAGCGCACGACTTACAGAACCCATAAGCATCTCGAAATAAAAATGGCCAGAAAAATCCACAATCTAACACTTTTATTGATGTCCTTTTCGCTCCAAAATGACCACCACATGCATATGAATGAAAAAACGTGAGGATGGGGATTACCTCGCTTGCGGGTACACATCGGCGTATAACTTGATCAGCGCAGTGTTTCCACAAGTATGGATCATCCCACACATAATCCTTTGCATCGCTCCGCACTTTGTCCCTTTGCACCTTGGAAAATTCAGAAGGAAACCCTTTAGTCACTAAATAATTGACAATATTCGCATACCAGGGTAATTCGGCGCTTGCTGAAAATAGTTGCTCGTCCGGAAATTCTTCTCGCAAATTCAGCTCCTCATCAACATGAACTAGGCGACTCAAGTGGTCAGCAACTCAATTCTCGGTCCCTCTTTTGTCCTTTATTTCCACATCAAATTCGCTTAAAAGTAGTATCCATCTTATCAGCCTTGGTTTTGCCTCCTTCTTCGCCATCAGAAAACGAAGAGCTACATGATCAGAATAGACAATAACTTTAGTACCAAGTAAATAAGAGCAAAATTTTTCTAATGCAAAAAAAAACTGCTAAAAGCTCTTTTTCAGTGGTGGAGTAGTTTCGTTGGGCATCGTTCAGGATACGTGAAGCGTAGTATATAGCATGCGATGCTTTCCCAAGTTTTTGTCCTAAAACAGCGCCAACTGCATAGTCACTAGCATCACACATAATCTCGAATGGCTTGCTCCAATCCGATGGATGGATTATTGGTGCAGATATCAAGGAGTCTTTGAGTTTATCGAAAGATGTTTTGCATGGTTCATCAAACTCAAACGGGACATCTTTTTGTAACAATTTTCACATGGGGGATGCGATCTTGGCAAAATCATGAATGTACCTCCACTAGAAACCTGCATGGCCAAGAAAAGAACGCACTTCCCGCACACATGTGGGATGAGGGAGAGACTGAATAATGTCAATTTTAGCTTTATCTACATATATTCCCTTAGATGAAATGACATGTCCCAATACAACACCTTGCCCAACCATAAAGTGACATTTTTCAGAATTTAAGACTAAGTTGGTGTCGACACACCTCTTAAGGACAAGCACAAGGTTAGACAGACAGTTTTTGAATGAATCACCATAGACAGTAAAATCATCCATAAAAACTTTTAAGATATGCTCAATGAAGTCAGAAAAAATACTAACCATACACCGCTGAAAAGTGGCTGGTGCATTGCAAAGTCCAAAGGGCATCCGTCGATAAGCAAAGGTGCCAAACAGGCAAGTGAATGTCGTCTTTTCCTGATCCTCTGGCGCAATAGCAATCTGAAAATAACCAGAATACCCATAAAAAAAACAATAATAAGGATGACATGCTAAACGTTCAATCATTTCATCAATAAATGGTAAAGGAAAGTGATCCTTTCGGGTTCCTGCATTAAGCTTTCTATAATCAATACAAACCCTCCACCCATTTTGAATACGGGTGGGAACCATCTCGTCATCCTTATTCTTTACCACAGTAATTCCGGTTTTCTTATGTACCACTTGGACTGGACTGACCCACTGACTGTCAGAGATTGGGTAGATGACCCCAACTTCAAGTAATTTCAGAATTTCATCTTTAACCACCTCCATCATGGGTGGGTTCAGCTTCCTTTGTGGCTGACGCGAGGGGTTCGCTCCTTCCTCCATTAAAATTTGGTGCATGCATGTAGAAGGGTTGATTCCCTTGATGTCTGTTATGGTCCATCCAATAGCAGTCTTGTGCTCTTGCAATACTTTGACCATCTGTTCCTCTTGATCGGCTTCCAAACTATTGGAGATGATGACTGGTAATGTTTCTCCTTCTCCAAGGAAAATATACTTAAGATGGTTGGGAAGCGTCTTTAGTTCGACCACTGGTGCCTGCAAAACAGATGGAAGGCGCCTAGTATTAGAGATTGGTAAAGATAAATAGGAGACATTACCTGACTGGGGTATCTCAGGCGAATTATTCAACATCCCCTCAATCTCCTTCACTTCTTCGCTGAATACAATTCCATCATCCTGCTGAGTGGGTGCAACAATAGCCACCTCTAGATCATCTTTTCCTGCATACTCACAAAAATCTTGTGCCAAGTACTCCACAATATCAAAAGAAAATACACAATCATCACTATCAGGAAATTTCATGGCATCATAGATATTGAATTTCACAACTTCTCCATCAAATTCCATAGTGAGTGTGCCATTGTGAACATCAATTTTGGTCATGGAAGTTTTCAAGAATGGTCTGCCTAACAGAATAGGACTATTATGATGACCGTTTTCCATGTCTAGCACATAAAAATCTGCAGGAAATACCAATTCATTCACTTGCACCAACACATCTTCTACTATTCCCCTAGGATATGCATTAGAACTATCCGCTAACTGAATAACAATTCCAGTTTTGTTTAATGGACCAAGTTTCAAGGATGCATAAATAGAATATGACATAACATTAATTGATGCTCCAAGATCTAACATGGCCTTCTCAAGTTTAACGTTCCCTATAGTGCATGGGATAGAAAACATACCTGGATCCTTGCATTTTGCGGGCAACTTTTGTTGGATTACAGCAGATACGTTCTCACCAGGTTCCACTTTTTGATAACCCTTCAGTGTCTGTTTCTTCTTTGTTGTGCACAGTTCTTTCAAGAACTTCGCGTATCGAGGCACCTGCTTAATAGCATCTAACAACGAAATATTCACCTTACATCTACGAAAAGTCTCATAAAGATCTTTTATCCCTTCATATTTTCTAGATTCCTTAAGTGCTAAGGGGAAAGGGGCAACAGGCTTATACTCAGAAAGTGGAGGAAACTTACCTCTTGGAGTCTCTTACTTGGATGCTTCGCCATCAGTCGATTTCGGCTCTTCTCGTAGCTCCTCTTTGGCTAGAGTGTCCACTTCTTTCTCCTTGATCTTCAACTCCTTCCCATTCCTTAGAGTGATTGCACTTGCGTTTTCTCTTGGGTTTGGGATTGTTTGAGATGGTAAAGCATTAGAATGCTGTGTTTCTAGCTTATTGATGGCGGTGGCGAGCTGCCCCATCTGGGTGTTCAAGTTTTGGATAATTCTCTTGTTTCCTGTTGAAAAGCTACAGTATTAGTTGCAAGATCCTTAACGATATTTTCAAGAAACTCACCAGGTGTTGGTATTTGAGGTCGCTGCTGTTGTTGAGGGTATGGTGGCCTATAAGCTTGATTGTGTGGTGGTGCTTGAGGCCCCGATTGATGTGCTTGAGGATTCCCATATCTCAGATTGGGATGATCCTTCCAACCAGGATTGTATGTTTTGGAATAGGGATCATAGTTCCGCTGTGGTGGTCCAGGAAATCCTCCAGTAGCATTTACCTGTTCTATCGACTCTTCTTGAAGTGTGGGACACATATCAGTAGCATGTCCCACTACAGCACAAATCCCACATTCCTTTGTAGTTTGTCCATTCCCTACAGCCATCTGACGCACAAGAGACGTCAATTCAATTAATGTTGTTCAAGGGAAGAGACATTTACCTCGTTGTTCTTGTTGGAAAACGGTGATCAGATCAATCAGAATTGATACCCGGTGCAGCGGAAGTTTAAAATTTCATATGGAACGATTTCATATCATGGGTATCAAAACTTTACGATTAAATTGTGCGTGTAAAAATTAAATAACAATTCAATTTTTACCTTGAATCTCGAAACGAGATTATGGACACCAACAGATTACTCTGCTCTTGTTGTATATCCCAGGAACTTATGGACAAACAATTCTTCAATCAGGTCCATGAACAGAAGTTTAATCCCTCTGATAGATTGCACTAGAAAATCTATCAGAAGTTTCTACGAAGAGAATTAACGAATTTGATCCGTTAAACCAGACTGCAAATTCAAAATTCACAGGCTGGAATTTTCCGACAGACAGAGGGAGGGGCGGCGGCCACTGTATAAAAAACAGCTAGGGTTTTCGAAAATTTTGTGACCTCTGTTGTGTAATTTCTGTACTGCAATAACTTATTTATAATGTGGGCTGCTAACAGCTTAGGGCCCATTAGTCATAAGTTCAAGCCTGACAAGCAAAGCCCGCATGTTCAGAAATTAATATAAAATTCATCATGACTCAGATTGATAAACCAATTTCACCAATGTGCACAAAAACCATTTCTGCATCTTTTAAAGTCAAGATAAATTTTCTGAATCCGAATTCAGTTATTTCCAAAAATGTCCATCCTATGTCATTTTAGGAAATCTTACTCCTCTACTCTGATATAAGAAGTCCCACTTCTTTATTCACTAAATTTAACTCTTTAAATTTAATTATCTCAACGGGGATTAAAAATCCATTACTTGTGTGACCCTCAATGGTTCAGGGATACAACTAGCCGTGGGCTCACAACTCCTTGTGACTCGGACCAACAATTTCCGACTTGCCCATCGAATCATGGTAAGAGCGCCTAGAAACATCGCCCCATGATTCCCTAGGTATCACTGATAGTGCCTGCAAGAACCAATAGATTTTGGTTAGCGTACAGTACGGTCCCTTCATCCATATATCCCGATCGAATCAACAACCATTGGTAAATAGAGAGTCGTTCGAGATTCGATAACTATGCAATGCATCTTGAAGGTCAAATAGTGACATCGCATGTGCTACTAAGAAACCATTTCTTAAAACACATCATGTACTCTGGCCAGAGATTCGTCACACTAATAACTCCTCAGATTGCATAGGATATCCACACTAGTAAGTATGTGGTGAATCCTTGACAACAAAGCATCGACTCCTATATGTGTCGTAACTGTACCCAATCCCGACACCTGATGACCCCAATAGAGTCGGTAAACGAGTCAAAGTACAGTACTAGCATATAGAGTCTCAATGATGTTTCAAGTAGTAAGGACTAATGGTGTACAACAAAAACCGCGGACTTCATCCACTCGATAAGTGATAACCACTTGGAAAGTCCGGATAGGGTAGTTCGATCATTCATCGTATGAATATCCATTTGCATGCTTTGAACATCTCTATGTTCCATACCAATGAAACGTGGTACTCGGCATTGCAAATGCTAGTCTCAATCTCGAGTGATCCTTATCCTTATTAACGGACGGCTCAATCGACTAGGAACTGTTTAGAATATATACAGTGACTATAAGATGTGTTTCATGATAGCCATCCCCATGTGCCACCACATCTTACATATACTATAGTATATTCAAGGTCTTCATCTAAACATCTTATAGTATGTCACAACATAATAATATGATAAAAGATAAAGCAAAAGCCATTATAAAAGTGTAAATTATATTAAACAAAAGATTGTTTGTACATAGAGTCATCAAAGCCCTTAGCCACAAGTTGGCTCACCGGGCACCCACTCTTTCAATCTCCCACTTGCCTTAAAGCCAACTAGTCATACTACGCAGTCACATTGCTTCGCGATGTTTGTCAAATAATGGTCCTGGCAAGGGCTTAGTAAGTGGATCAGCGATATTGTCTGCAGAGGCCACTCTCTCGACAGTGATGTCTCCTCTTTCCACGATCTCCCGGATGATGTGGTATTTCCTCAGTACGTGTTTGGATCTTTGATGAGACCTTGGTTCCTTTGCTTGAGCAATGGCACCCGTGTTGTCACAGTACACCGGGACTGGACCAACAACTTCAGGAATAACGCCCAACTCTTGAACGAAATTCCTCATCCAAACGGCCTCTTTAGCAGCAGCTGATGCCGCAATGTATTCTGCCTCAGTGGTGGAATCCGCTGTGGTGTCCTGCTTGGAACTCTTCCAAGAGACAGCACCGCCATTGAGCATGAACACAAATCCAGAAGTTGACTTCGAGTCATCCACGTCACTTTGGAAGCTAGAGTCGGTATAGCCTTCCAGTTTCAGTTCTCTTCCTCCATATACCATGAACATATTCTTAGTCCTTCGTAAGTACTTAAGAATGTCCTTCACGGCTTTCCAATGCATTTGACCGAGATTGGCTTGATATCTGCTCGTGACACTCAGAGCAAATGCTACATCCGGTCTGGTAGATATCATCCCATACATGATACTACCAATGGCTGACGCATATGGTACATGTGTCATTTTCTCTATCTCTTCATCAGTCTTGGGACACATGGACTTGGATAGAGAAACTCCATGACACATAGGTAGATGTCCTCTCTTGGACCCATCCATTGAAAACCTTTTCAATATGGTTTCGATGTAAGTTGATTGAGTGAGTCCTATCATTCTCTTAGATCTATCTCTATAGATCTGTATCCCTAGAATATAGGATGCCTCACCCAAATCCTTCATCGAGAATCTACCTGATAACCATATCTTTGTTGACTGCAACATCCCTACGTCATTCCCAATGAGTAGGATGTCATCAACATAAAGTACTAAGAATGTCACAGCATCCTTAACTACTTTCTTGTACACACACGGTTCCTCCGGGTTCTTGATGAAACCAAAATCCTTTATTGTTTCATCAAATTTCTGGTTCCAACTTCTTGATGTTTGTTTGAGACCATATATCGATCTCTGAAGCTTGCATACCTTATGCTCGCTTCCCATGGATGTGTATCCCTCAGGCTGCGTCATATAGATCTCTTCCTTAATGTTTCCATTAAGAAATGCAGTCTTTACATCCATTTGCCATATCTCATAGTCATACCATGCTGCTATGGCAATAAGGATTCTTATGGACTTGAACATTGCAACTGGTGAAAAGGTTTCATCATAGTCAACTCCTTGTCTTTGAGTATAACCTTTCGCCACCAATCGTGCCTTGTAGGTCAATACCTTACCATCAGGCCCAAGCTTTCTCTTGTAGATCCATTTACACCCTATTGGAACAATTCCATCGGGAGGATCTACTAAAGACCAAACTTGGTTTGTATGCATCGAATCTATTTCCGACTGCATAGCTTCAAGCCATAAATTTGAATCCGCATCAGAAATTGCTTCATTGAAGTTTCTTGGATCACATCCAACGTCGGGTTCATCTTGATCCCCTTCAAGAAGAAGACCATATCGAATAGGAGGTCTAGAAGTCCTCTCGGATCTTCTAGGTATAGGCGTGTCCATCAATGGTTCCTGAGGTGTAGGATCATTATTTTGTATCTTGGGTTCTTCTCGAATTTCTTCGAGTTCCATCATCTCGCCTTTCTTATCCAATAAGAACTCCTTCTCCAAGAAGGTGGCATTCCTCGAAACAAACACTTTTGTTTCAGTAGGATGATAGAAATAATATCCGATTGAATTCTTCGGATACCCTATAAAATAACATAAGGTGGATCGACTATCCAACTTATCTCCCACTGTCTGCTTCACGTAAGCAGGACATCCCCAAATCCTCAAGTACGAATACTTAGGAGCTTTGCCATTCCATAACTCGTATGGTGTTTTATCCACTGCTTTGGTGTGGACGTTGTTCAACAACAACACCGCCGTTTCAAGCGCGTAGCCCCAAAACGAAGGTGGAAGCTCAGTGAAGCTCATCATGGATCGAACCATGTCCAACAAAGTTCGATTACGACGCTCCGATACACCATTCAGCTGAGGTGTCATAGGAGGAGTCCACTGAGAGAGAATCCCATTCTCTTTTAGATAGTCCAAAAACTCGGTACTTAAGTATTCTCCACCTCGATCCGATCGAAGTGCTTTAATACTTTTACCTAGCTTGTTTTCTACTTCAGCCTTGAATTCTTTGAACTTTTCAAATGCTTTAGACTTATATTTCATTAAATATAAATACCCATACCTTGAATAATCATCAGTAAAGGTAATGAAGTAGGTGTGGCCAAATTGAGTACCAATTCTAAATGGACCACAAACATCTGTATGGATCAAATCCAACAGATTTTGACTACGCTCAGGTTTCCCCTTGAATGGAGATTTAGTCATTTTTCCTTTCAGGCAAGATTCACAAGTAGATAGAGAGTTAATATCAGACATATCAAACATGCCCTCTCCCACTAGCTTGTTCATCCTCCTTGAGGAAATATGACCTAGTCTAGCATGCCAAATGTTTGCCGGGTTTTGACTATCGATTTTCCTTTTGTTCGTTGTTACCGGTTTATCAACATAATTTATTGGAACGTCTTTTAATTTTAAGTTATATAGATCATTTTCAAGTTGTCCATTTTCAATCAAACATTCATTCTTGTAAATATTGCAAATCTCATTCACAAAATTGCAAGAAAAACCATCTCTATCAAGCATAGAAACAGAAATAATGTTTTTAATCAAATCTGGAACAAATAAAACATCTCTCAAAAGTAACTTAAAATCGTTCTGCAAAATTAAATAAACATCTCCCACAGCTTTAGCTTCAACTCTGGAACCATTTCCGAGCCTCAGCTGGGTCTCACCCATTCTAAGCCTGCGACTTCTTGTCATCACCTGCAAATCATTGCAAATGTGAGATCCACATCCGGTATCCAATACCCAAGAAGTAGTATTAAGTGAAACATTTATTTCAATATAGAACATACCCTTCGCAGCTCGCAACTGCTCTAGATATTCCTTGCAGTTACGCTTCCAATGACCGGGCTTCTTGCAGTAATGGCAAACATCCTTGGACTTTTCCATGTTTGAAGCCTTTGTCTTGTACTTCTTCTCGGGTTTGATTTTCTTGGGTGGGGCAGAACGTTTCTTACCCTTTGTACTTGGCCCCTTCTTAGCAGAAGAAGAGGAGCCCACCAAGAAAGCCGGTTTATCCTTCTTTAATGTGGATTCATATGTTACAAGCATATTGACCATCTCTTTAAGGGAGGCCTCTATCTTGTTCATATTGAAATTCACCACAAATCCGTCAAACGAAGAAGGAAGAGATAGAAGTAATAAGTCCACGTTGAGTTCATGCTCCAACACCAAATCAAGCGTTACCAACTTCTGTATGAGCCAAATCACTCGTACCCCATGATCACGGACCGAAGTCCCTTCACGCATGCGACACGTCATTAGCTCTTTTACAGTAGCGAACCTTTCAGCTCTCGATTGAGCCCCAAAAAGTTCCTTGAGTTGTACGTGAATGTCAGCAGCATTCACGGTGTCCTCAAATTGCCTCTGGAGTTCATCAGACATCGAGGCTTGCATATAGCATTTGGCCTTGATATCATGGTCCCACCATGTATCAAGTTTGGCCAACTCTTCCGAACTTACATCAGCTGGTGCTTCCTTCGGAGGAGATTTTTCTAACACGTAGAGCATCTTCTCCGAAGTCAAGACAATCTTCAACTTACGGAACCATTCCGTATAGTTTGCGCCAGTCAATTTATTTTATTCGAGGATCGAGAAAAGTGGATTACGCGAATTCATCTTTATAAAATACTGAAAAGAAACAGACAAATATCAGTGATTGTTTAATTAATTTACTAAGACATAAAATAGGCGAAATTTATTTTATGAATCTCACTCCCACTATTTTAACGATTTCACTACCCTCTAGTGAAAACGGGAAACTGTTTTTCTTAGTGGGAACATGGAGTCCAATTGACAAACTATGGTCCCGAATAATATCAGCCAACCATAATTTTCAAAAGGTAGAGCCCAATTGCTTCCAAAGCAACCTCCACGTTTTTACCTCATGTCCAATAAGGGCCCAATAATATGACGCCGTTTATTGTGACACGTCAAGATGACCCATCAATATTAAGTTGTGATGGACGGTCGCCATGTGGATCCCCCAATAATATGAGCCGATCCCATGGGAGTTCCACCCAACTTACAACATGTGTCGATCCAATGTACAGCTTTTCGACGAACGGGCCCCCCCAATAATATGAGCCGGACCGTATCCGCGGGTAGCATCTCATACATTGATCGTTGATGGAAGGTAGGAACATTTAAACAATATTTAAATTTTCTTTTAATCTTGATATCAATTTTAAATCATATTTAAAATGAGGGATTTTAATTTTGAAAATTTGTCTCATCATTTAAAATTTGTATGCTTGCGGGATTCATACAATTTAGTCTAAAACATGCATACAACGATAATATCATATATTATATAGGATGATCGATTCCATTTCTAATCGACCCGTGGTTGCCAATCACGAGTCTAAGTCCAATCCTAGGTGATATGCAAGTATGCAATGCAATCCTATTACATTGAGCTTCCAATTTACATTTCTTCTGTCTTTATTGTCTGCTGGGCCCACCTCCGTCTTCAAATCTTCATCTCCCACTAAGTCTAATGTATTTACAATAAATAACTATGACAAGTATGGGATACATTTTAAGGGGTGGGAACGGGCCATAAACCAGGCCCACTTTTATTACATATGACAATTCATATTGGGCCATAAACCAGGCCCATTAATAAATCCAACAACAATAAAAACAAATGTAAATTCCCTAACATAAACCTACAAAATTGGTCATGACAATCGATCATCCTTGTCCAATAATATTTAATTCAAAATTAATTTATTGGATAACATGCAATGACAATCAAATTAAAAAAGGATAAAATCATATTCCATATATAAAATCTTATTTTACATACAAAATCATATTTTATCTTTTTATCAAATAAAATCATATTTTACATATAAAATCCAATTTTATACATAAAATCATATTTTATTCAATATTTCCATAAGATCATATCTTATCATCAATTGTACCAAAAATAATTAATTTCATAAAATCTGATTTAACGGATAAAATTTATAAATTTTCCAAAAATTCAAATTTATCCAAAAATCAATTTTAAAATTTTCGGACTCGAACAATTCGATCCGACGCCTCGTGGACCAATCAAAAATAATTTTCGATCGGACCAAAAATAGAATTTTAACATATTAAAATTTTAATTAAAAAAACAAAAATTAATTTTCCCGGGCCGCCCGGGACGATCCCGGGCAGCCCGCGCCCCAAAAGGGGCTCGGGCCGGGCAGCGCCGTGCGCTGCCCTGCGCAGCGGCCATCGCTGCGCTGGGCAGCGACAATCGCTGCCTGTGTTTTGCCCGTCGAAAAAGTTAATTTTTCGCTGCCCCGGGCAGCGATCCAATCGCTGCCTGTGTTTTGCCCGTCGAAAAATTTAATTTTAAAATTTGTTTTGTTTCAAAAAACCGAGGCTTAAAAATTTTGTACAATTGATTAATTTAATCGCTTGATCTGAGCAACCTGGCTCTGATACCACTGTTGGAAAACGGTGATCAGATCAATAAGAATTGATACCCGGTGCAGCGGATGTTTAAAATTTTATATGGAACGATTTCATATCATGGGTATCAAAACTTTACGATTAAATTGTGCGTGTAAAAATTAAATAACAATTCAATTGTTACCTTGAATCTCGAAACGAGATTATGGACACCAACAGATTACTCTGCTCTTGTTGTATATCCCAGGAACTGATGGACGAACAATTCTTCAATCAGGTCCACGAACAGAAGTTTAATCCCTCTGATAGATTGCACTAGAAAATCTATCAGAAGTTTCTACGAAGAGAATTAACGAATTTGATCCGTTAAACCAGACTGCAAATTCAAAATTCACAGGCTGGAATTTTCCGACAGACAGAGGGAGGGGCGGCGGCCACTGTATAAAAAACAGCTAGGGTTTTCGAAAATTTTGTGACCTCTATTGTGTAATTTCTGTACTGCAATAACTTATTTATAATATGGGCTGCTAACAGCTTAGGGCCCATTAGTCATAAGTTCAAGCCTGACAAGCAAAGCCCGCATGTTCAGAAATTAATATAAAATTCATCATGACTCAGATTGATAAACCAATTTCACCAATGTGCACAGAAACCATTTCTGCATCTTTTAAAGTCAAGATAAATTTTCTGAATCCGAATTCAGTGATTTCCAAAAATGCCCATCCTTATGTCATTTTAGGAAATCTTACTCCTCTACTCTGATATAAGAAGTCCCACTTCTTTATTCACTAAATTTAAATCTTTAAATTTAATTATCTCAACGGGGATTAAAAATCCATTACTTGTGTGACCCTCAATGGTTCAGGGATACAGCTAGCCGTGGGCTCACAACTCCTTGTGACTCGGAACAACAATTTCCGACTTGCCCATCGAATCATGGTAAGAGCGCCTAGCAACATCGCCCCATGATTCCCTAGGTATCACTGATAGTGCCTGCAAGAACCAATAGATTTTGGTTAGCGTACAGTACGGTCCCTTCATCCATATATCCCGATCGAATCAACAACCATTGGTAAATCGAGAGTCGTTCGAGATTCGATAACTATGCAATGCATCTTGAAGGTCAAATAGTGACATCGCATGTGCTACTAAGAAACCATTTCTTAAAACACATCATGTACTCTGGCCAGAGATTCGTCACACTAATATCTTCTCAGATTGCATAGGATATCCACACTAGTAAGTATGTGGTGAATCCTTGACAACAAAGCATCGACTCCTATATGTGTCGTAACTGTAACCTCCCGACACCTGATGACCCCAATAGAGTCGGTAAACGAGTCAAAGTACAGTACTAGCATATAGAGTCTCAATGATGTTTCAAGTAGTAAGGACTAATGGTGTACAACCAAAACCGCGGACTTCATCCACTCGATAGGTGATAACCACTTGGAAAGTCCGGATAGGGTAGTTCGATCATTCATCGTATGAATATCCATTTGCATACTTTGAACATCTCTATGTTCCATACCAATGAAACGTGGTACTCGGCATCGCAAATGCTAGTCTCAATCTCGAGCGATCCTTATCCTTATTAACGGACGGCTCAATCGACTAGGAACTGTTTGGAATATACAGTGACTATAAGATGTGTTTCATGATAGCCATCCCTATGTGCCACCACATCTTGCATACACTATAGTATATTCAAGGTCTTCATCTAAACATCTTATAGTATGTCACAACATAATAATATGATAAAAGATAAAGCAAAAGCCATTATAAAAGTGTAAATTATATTAAACAAAAGATTGTTTGTACATAGAGTCATCAAAGCCCTTAGCCACAAGTTGGCTCACCGGGCACCCACTCTTTCAGTTCTTCCTTGGTGCATGCTCAATCCTGATGGTGCCAAATTGTTGAGAATTGGCAGCCATACTCTCTATCAAATTCCTCGCTTGTACCGGAGTTTTGTCCACAAAAACTCCTCCACTGGCTGTGTCTAGAATACTCCTGTCATGAGGTAACAAACCTTCATAGCAAAATTGTATTAATTGATTTTCACTTATCTGGTGTTGCGGACAGCTAGCAGAAAGTTTCTTGAACCGCTCCCAGTATTCATGCAGTGATTCTCCTAAGTATTGCTTGATTCCATAGATTTCCTTCCGGATGTTCGCAGCTCTAGAGGCTGGGAAGTATTTCTCCAGAAAGGTTCTTTTCATCTATGTCCATGTTGTGATAGAACCAGAGGGCAAGTAATACAACCAATCCTTAGCAGCACTCTTTAAAGAGAAAGGAAAGACCCTCAGTTGAATCTGATCCTCTGTCACTCCATGGGGCTTCATACTTGTGCAAACCACATGGAATTCCATCAGGTGTTTATTCGGGTCCTCACCTGCAAGACCATGAAAGGAAGGTAATAAGTGGATTAATCCAGATTTGAGCTCAAAAGTAGCATTATTTTCTAAAGTAGGAAAAGTAATTCATAAAGGTTGTTGATTTGGGTCAGGAGTGCCCAATTGTCTTAGAACTCAGATTAGCATTGGCAGCCATCTCTTCTTCTGGAAAAGCAGCTCGAGCAGCGGCTTCTTGTTGTTGCCTACAGAGTTCTCTCCTTCGCCTGTGCAAAGTTCTTTCGATCTCCGGGTCGTAGAGAAAATCTTCTTCAGCAAAATCACCTGAAAGCATGAACGAGAGAGAAAACTAGAAACAAAGAAACGAGGGGAGAGTGAGATAAAACATAACAAAACTAAAAGAAATAGAACACAATAAATCAAACACCGTTCCCCAGCAACGGCGCCAAAATTTGGAATATCAGATAGTCACTAAAAATGTAGTAGTGTGAATAGGGATCGTTCCCATGAGGAAAGGTAAATTTAATGTGCTCTAACCAAACTGAAGGGGGGTTTTTTAGTTCTGGATTAACTACTAAAAATTTAAGCAATTAAAAATTACTAAAACCACTAGCATGCAATAACGAAAATTAAACTGGAAAAATCAATAAGAGACGAGACTTGGTATCGGTCAACTACACCCTTGATATTCATTCATTCAATCATCGATTCTTTAAAAATAATTAATCCTATCACATATTCATCATTGGAAACCAAATTCCTGTTTCACCTTAAGTTTAGTTGATCAGAAAACAGCATTCTAGATTAACCTTTACCAATAAATTAACCCGAATTCCAGTGATCTAGATTTAAATTTACGATAGCATTCAAACTAGTAAAACTGACGAACCTAGACAACACGAACACCAGCGGTTGTATTTATCCTAGTCAATACTTGACCCTACGATTCAATAAATTCAACAGCAGAAAATATCAAACGTAGTTGCTTCGCAAATTAGTTAATTCAAACAATTACGGATTTGAACTCTAATTTAGCTATAGTTTGCAAAACAAAATCCTAAGATGGTCAATCCTAAAATCTCGTATTCAAGAATGAAATAAACCAGATCAAATATTGATACTTAACAAGAATTAAACACTGCAATTCGAATCTCATGAATAAATTATATCAAGGTTTCGCCTCCCTCAACCAAGTAAAAAGGTTTAGCTACAACGATTCATCACCAAATCCATAAAAATTCAAAGAAGAGAAGAAAACTAGAGAGAAAATTGAAAGAATAAAACCTAGCCGCCTTTGAGGGTCTCCAAAATCTGATAATAATCCCCCAAAAACGGAATTAACAACTTAATAAAGCCTAGAGTCTAAAATAAAAGAGTTTCCAAAATTATAAAAATCTTCCCGAACAGCCTCGCGCGCTCGAGCGCAAGAGTACGGCCGCTCGATCGCTCAATAATATGCAATTCTCTGTTTTTCAAACTTCTTGGCCGCTCGATCGCTCTAGTTCATCCGCTCGAGCGCTCGAAAATATGTGATTCTCTGTTTTTCCTTACCAGACGCAGTGCTCGGTCGCTCGAGTTCATCCCCTCGAGCGCCCAATAATATTCGATTTTCTGCCTTCCTTTTCTTCAACTTCGACACCTCCTACACATTAAACTCGGAAATATGTTATGAAGCTAAATGCATGCAAATTACAAAACTAAGATAAAACAAAAGCAAAAGCAAATAAATGCATGCAAATTACTAACAAAATAACATCAAAATATGCAAACAAAACACGACTATCATATGGCCATTTTTGGGAGATTTTTACATATATCATTTAATTGGTTAACCCCTTTGGTGTGTTCATTGGTCCATATGAATCTTGCTTACTTTTTAATAAAGGACTAAACACCTTCATGTATATTTCTAGGTTATTTATGAACATCCCTGCAAAATTAACTACTTCTAGAAAACTTTGGAGTTGTTTTACGTCTTTGAGTTTTTTTGGAAAATTCTGTACCTTTTCCACAATGTGAGGTTGTAAATTTATTTCAAATTCATCAATCTCAATGCCAAGGATTTCAATTTTCCTTGTTGATATGACTACTTTCTTTTCAGATAAAACTAGTCCTTTTTTTTTGCAAATTTTAGAGAAAATTATCTAACTGTTTGACATGTTCATCTATGTTTTTTGATGCTGTAAGAATATCATCAATATAAACAAACATGAAATTGAAATAATCTTTAAACAGATTATCCATATTTCTTTGAAATATCTGGGGGTACATTGGCCAATCCCATAGGCATAACTTTCCAAATATAATGTACTTGTGGTGTAGAGAAGACCGTGAATTTCTTACTGCCTTCTTCCATCCGAATTTGATAAAATACAGATTTACAATCAAACTTTGGAAACACTTTAGCATTGTGTATAAAGCTAATTAGATGTTCTCTATTGGGTATAAAGTACCCGTCAAATTCCAAGATTTTATCAATACCTTGATAGTTAATAACTAGCCTGGGTTTTCCTCTATTTATTTCACCATGATTTCTAACGAGAAAACCTGGGATGCTATATGGTGAAACTCCTTCTTTGATTAAACCAAGGTCTAGATGTTCCTTGATAATCATTTTCATATATCTTTGATCTATTATGTTCATCAGGATAGATTTATATCTAACGAATTAATACTTTTTGTCTTTCTTTAAAGTAAGGTTGGCTTTGAGTTGATTTCTATCCCACCATGCCAATGGATGCTCATTATAACTTTCTTTGAGCTTCCTTTTGACATCTTATAGGGAGACCTTGTTTTCCAACTCTATATCTCTATGATTTAGAGTTACCTTTAGAAATTCCATATCTTCTATTTGGAGTTCTTGTTTTGTTGTTATTTTAAACATTGTTTCTCCAAACCTTCTTGAATCTTTCATTTTTGGGTGAAAAAATTGTCCTTTATCACCACGCTGGCTGCAAAATATTATCGGCAATTGTCGATAAAAAACAACCTTGAGTCTTTGAACGATAATTTTATGATCACAAATTGTAGTGAACATAAGTCGTCTTGACTCATTATCTTGTGTATACTTCTTAAACATTTGTAAGAAGTTATTTTTTAACAAGATATTAGCTCCTGATCATGGAAATAGATTGGTGGTGTCTTTACCTTGTACCAAGGTGTTTGACCTGTTCCTCCCAGAAGTATCTCTGCTTGTTTTATTCCTTTGCAAATAATTCAAATTCTTTGACAGAAATCTCGTCCAGCAATTTTTGGCAAGTCCTCTTCACATTTTTCAGGGAAGACTCCTCTTTTTGCTGTACAAATTCCTGCTCCCGAATCAATAAAAGCTGAAAAGTATTCAACCTTATCTTATTCATACAACATCCCAATTGGAATGTAAATTAAGAAATGACTTGTTGTCATTTTACTGAAAGGGATTACTAAATGACCCTACCATTTTTAGTAAACTGCATTGTAACTCAGTAATCCAATTAAGACTATTTAACCTTAATGTTTCTAAGGTATCAGTAGGTAAAGTGTTATTACTCTTTTCTACTTTTTCAATGCGTCCTAGTAAATCATGCTCTTGATTTACTAATTTCAAAAGTTGCTTCTTTATCTGTTTGTGAACATAGTTTTCGAATCTCATTAAGGGGTTGTTCCTTATCCAATTCTCTTGGTTTTTCATCTCGTAGAATTCTTATTGAATTCTCCAAATTTTTTCTTTTTCCATAAACTATATTCATTTTTCAAGGCGTTTCCATGGTTTATGATCTTCCAGGAATTTTAAGCCTAGAATTAGTTGGTCTGCTTCTTTTCCCAAAATTCCAGAAATTTGAACTTCCAATTCACCAATATTTATCAATCCTTGGTAAGTTCCTTTTACTTGTTTTTCAAAATAGTAAATCGAGTTACAAGGGATTTTATTCCTATTACTTGTAATTTCGAATACTATTTTGACTTCTTTCCAACCTTATGGAGATATAAGTTTTTCCTATTATGGAAAACTCTCTTTCTTCTAGTTGAATTTCCTGAATAGGATATTTTTCCCATTTTCGACTTGTAATTCTGTCATCTTGAAAAGATAACCTTCGGGGTTCTATTTTGAAATCTCTGTATAGAACTGGTCTATCTTGAATTTGAATGTCTGTTTCCTGTATTATAGGAAACTCGATTCTTTTCGGATAAATTGCTTGAGCAACTTTTCCAAAAATCTCTGGTATTTCAATAAACTCATTTCTAATAAAGAACTCTGAATGATGATTATTAGAAAGAGCATATGAAATTTGATATGTAATAGAGTATGTTTTATTATCTTCCTTCATTAATCGTTTTTCCTTGAAGTTTTGATACAACATCAAGGCTCGACTAAATTCTTTGTCAGCTAAATTGTAGGCTATTCTTGGATAAATAACTTCTACAATTTTTCCTGCGCATAAATTTCTTGAGATAGTTCCGAGAACAACATCTTGAATATTCGCCATTCTTTTATTGCATACTACGATATCTATGGATGAATCTATTCCTTCTTTAAAATTAGCCTTGATCATTATCTGGATTGCACTAATATGAATCCAAGACATTGTCCTTGCTACTTCAGTTTTCAATTTCTGCAATTCCTATCTTATTTCTTCAAAAGGAATTAGCTACATCTCTATTTGATTACTGTTAACTCCATAGGGATCGCCATTTCCCTTTTGGATACCATGTAAATCAAATTATGTCTTCTTTGTCTAAGCCACAGGTTTCCTAAAACTCTTTCTACTTGTCTTGTTGAAAATCCTTGATCCTTCTGTAAAGTAGGATTTCTCTCATAATTCTTTGGACTATATTATGAATATAGTGGTTTGACTAAATAAACCAGCCAAACTTTCATGTGTTTCATGTCGAAACACTTCTTCCTTACTCTGATTCTGATTCTGATCCATCATCATATCTTTTTTGACTGAAAAGTATCTCTTCTTTATATATGCTTTCGTCTGAGGGAATATCTTCAAACTGATATAATTGGACAAGATCTTGAAAGAAGACAATATCATCCATATCAGGTGTCGCTTCAAAGAGTTTGACTCCTTTCTTCTCATTCTCTGGACAATTTGTTGAAATATGTCCTCTTACTCCACATGTCCAGCAGTTACAATCTTTGAAACTTTCACTAGCTCTCGTATGAGTTCTCTTGAAAGTTATTTTGTATGGTGTTCTTCCCCGGCTTTGAGACGAACTTGTTGCTGGGGATGAAATCTTGCTTCTTATAGGTCCACTTCTTTTTCCAGATCTACAAGATCTGGCCTTTTGTTTAGACCACACTGTTCTTGGTTTTCAAGAACTCCTCATTTTTTTTATTGTAGGGATTATTTCTGAATTTCTTCCTTTTAAATCCCCGTGATCTATTCCCAATGACTGTTGGGAGATCATTTTCTCTACAACATAAAGGAATACGTTTATTAATACCCCTTATATTTTTGTAATTCTTTTGTAATGTTTCCATGTGGCACCATTTTGCCAATTTTCCTTTAAGAAAAGAGGCTCGTCTTGCCAGTGTGTCTTGATTACCTGGGATGTATTCTTTTATAAGAATTTCTCTCTAGGGACTTGGCATTTTTGCAAAAAATAGCTGAATAGCTATATTTTCTTCAACTCCCGAATTTCATATGTATTTAGTGAATAACATAATGTATTCATCTACTAAACAGATATCGTGAAATTCAAGACTATACAGAGCTTGAGTATTTTTTTTTTCTTCTCTGTATCTTGATTATTGAAGTAGTCCACTCCTATAAATTGTGCTTTAAATAGGGTAGCCATTCTTTCTCCGATCTCACTTAGGGATTCTCCTGCTAAGACTGATTCCTTAGTCTCAGGCATTGTCATTTCCCACACTATCTTAACTGATCCCATGAGACTCATTTCTAGCAGTTTAATGAATCCCTCTTTATTGAGATCTAAAGTTCCCACTGCGATTCTCATAGCTGATGTCCAATCGTCTATAAGATCTTCTTTGTTTTTGAAATCCAGAACATCAAGGTTTAACATAACCTTATAAGGATGTATTGGATCTAAAACAGTTTTTCCATAAGGAGTTTGGTGGAGTGGAATTGTAGTGACCCAGCATGGTATCACCTACTAACTGGCAACTAATAACATGCATTAAACTTAATACAGCAAAATAACTTAACAGAGTAAAACATGCGAAAACAAAACCATAATTTACATATCAGCTTAGTAACATAATCCAGGCTTAAATCTGTAGTGATACAACCAAATCGAAATCTTAAACAGTAAACATTATACAGCTATATCGAATACTGCTGTATAATAAAATCCTCAAAGCTCCTGCTCCCTAGTCCTGCCTTGAACTACCAGCTCCGTCCATCCTGCGACCTGCCCCATGGAATAGGGTGTCCAAGATAACAACTAGGACGTGAGCGCTAACGCCCAGTACATAAACATGAGTACACGTAAATATATGATGCATGCAATATGATGACTGGTAATGGGTCATCTAAAAAGTCATGCTCAGAACCGGCGCCACATGAGTGCTGCCACCGCACGGATCAACCTCTGGGTGCAACCACACTCGTCCAGTACACCAGAGTAGACAGACATAAATGCCCCCGCCGTCGCGGTACTCTCAGTGACAGACTATCGTGTATAGAGCTAAGCGGCTCTATAGTCAGGTATAACAAGGTATAGGCTCAACGTGTATATGCACATGACATATGAATATAGAAAGCGGTAAATCATATCTCATGCCATATAATAATGCCAAATAAATGCAACATATAAACATGTATACTCGCTGGCAATCTCAGTCAATGTGTACGTACCTCTAGGCTAGTTCAAGTAAAGTAGGATCTTAGGTTCCAAGCCTATATTCAAAAGTTCACCGTATCACTACATAAATTCTATAAGCCTTAACTATGCTAATAAGTACTCCCAAAACTTAAACAGATTCCCGGACCATACCTTCGTCCGTAGTTAGCCCTTTGGATTCGCTAGTCCCGGATGACTATAACCACACCTTGGTTATTCCAGAACCTCTATTATAACTGATAGAGCCCTCAAGTGTATATCTCACACTATATAACTGAAGAAAGAAACTCGGGAATTCGTAATTCAAATGAAATCAGACAAGCCCTATTTATAGGCAAAATTCCCGGCCAGGATCGGAACTTCCGATTTCGGGATCGGAGCTTCCGATCCAGCTCACTGCGTGCATGTGTGACACGTTGGGATCGAAACTTCCGATCCGACGACCGGAGCTTCCGATCTGCCCTCCGTTCGACACTTGTCAAAACTCGCGGCAGAGTCATCGAGCATTGCTGGCAGCTGGAGATCGGAACGTCCGTTTCAGGATCGAAGCTTCCGATCTCGGTGCTTCCGATGAGGTTCCGAAGTGGCTGGGATCGGAGCTTCCGATCTGAGTTCGGAGCTTCCGATCCGGCCCAAAATCAAAAGCCCAAACTAAACTCCGGAATTAGTTAATTACTAACCCTTAATCATGTTTAACATATTATTATCTTAAAATGGAATTTGGGTTACTAAAGAAATTCTACTCCTTCTCGACCTAGTTCCTGCTGGATGCGAATTTTCTCCAACCTGAAATTCACTATGTGGTTATTCTGTTTTAACCACATATCTTGGAGAATTCCCTGTAGGTTTTTCACCTTCATGGGAATTCAACTTTAGATCTACTACTTTAAGATTTGCAAATGAATCTGCAAGATCTTGTAGATCCTCAAGACCTAATCTTTCTAAAGTAGTCATCAGATAGTATTTTTATCTGATACAGCTTTTATAAGATTGATCATCATTTCTTCATCAGTCAAAAGTTTTTGTACCATTTTGGTATTACCTCTCTGATGTAACAAATGTTTAATACCAAACGAGAGTGGTAACCTTCCTCTTATATTACCTTTTCTAGAACCAGAGATTTGTTCTAGAGTTTGGATTTTTGTTTGATGATCTTTTAGAGTTGCAAGAATCTCTTCTTGCCTCTTAAAAATTTATTCAATATATTGAGGTATTTCATACAGCTGATTGCTGTAATATTGTACCGTCTTTTGAATTTCTCTAAAATCTCCGGAGAGTTTAGAGGAATCTAGGATAATCTCTAGAAATTGGGAGTTAGAAATCATATTTCTTAATCCCTTCAGAGCCTACAAAAACCAGAGCCTTGTTAATTAAGACATGTTATAGGGAATCTATTTTAAATAGATTCACTTGTTTATAGGATTTCATATACATGAAATCCCCCTGGTTCAAACCTTAGTTTGAAATAATTTTTTTGTTGAAAATCTCCTCCTCAACAAAGAAAAAGTATGATTTAACGAATAATATTACGTCTAAATAATTAACCTAAAGCTCTGATATCATTTTTTGACATCATTTAATTGATTATAAATAATAATGGTATTTTTTATTATTTTTAAACTTTTTAGGGTGTGGAAACAAACTTTTTAGGCCCTAGAGAGTAAATCATAACTTATACTTTGGTTTGAGGATTTTTCTCAAATTTACTATTAGAATAATTTGTTCCATCTATGAATATATCATGCCCATGTATAAAATCAAATAGTTATTCATTTTCTTTTCTTTTTTATTTAAAAAACAAATACTTTTTCCTATTCACTTCACGTTTGTCATGGTAGATGATCAAGAAAATTCAAAATTGAAATTTTAGTCTTAGAATCGGCATATTCTGCAGTAACCCTTTAGGTTGTCGGTATTTTGTCTTAACCTGTTGACAAAACAGACACTTTGAGACATACTGATAAATATTGCGCTGCATTCCTTTCCACCAAAAGTGAGTTTTCAAATTCTTGTACATCTTGTTACTCCTTGGATGAACAATTGTTCCGATGAGCCTGAGATAAAATCTCCTCTCTCAAGCTGTCATCCTATAGTAACACAACTCGATCGGATAAACACTGAAGACCATCAGACTGATAATGAAATCCACAGGTATTGTCCCTATCGTATAACCGATCCAACCTCTGAGTTTTGGGATCTACCATCTAGCATCCCTGATTTGATTATACAAATACCTCCATCCTTTTCTTGTGTTTAAATTTGAAACTCAAGGAAAAAAATCTTGGATTGTCCTAGACACAACACTTATCTAAAGTTTAGACAATCTCACCTTGCGACTAAAGGCATCGACTATGAAATTCACGAATCCTAGATGGTACTTGATCTCACAATCATAATCTTTCAACAGATCTATCCTCCAGCATTGTCTCATGTTCAACTCAGCCAGAGTGAATGAATATTTCAGTTTCAAACTCTTATGATAATTGTAGATCTCGAATATCTCATCGTACAAATAATGACACCAAATCTTCAAGAAAAAGACAATTGTTGCTAGTTCGAGATCATACACATGATAGTTCTCTTCATAATATTTCAATTGTCTTGAGACATAAGCAATCATGTGACTATTTTGAGTCAAGATACCCCCTAGTCCGGGCGAGAGGCAACGGTGTAGACAACAAAGCCTCCAGATCTACATAGTGTTGCCAACACTGGTGCCACAGTTAGACATCTACGAAGTTCCCAAAACTTTATCCACATTCAGGTAGCCACTCAAACTACACATTTTTCTGAGTAAGCTATGTCAAAGATCTAGTTATCTGAGAGAAGTTCACAATGAACCGGTGAGAGTATCCAACCAAACCCATAAAACTATGGATCTCGGCTATTTTCATCATACATGACCAATTCAATACCGTCTCAATCTTGGTAGGATCAACTGACACATCTTTCTTGGAAATGACATGACCAAGAAACACAATTTGATCAATCAATACCTCACACTCATTTTGGAGTACAACTGCTTCTCTCGAATAGTCTGCAACACAATTCTCACATGCTGCGGTTTCAATCTATATTGTGAAATATACCAGAATACCATTGATGAACACTGCAACAAACTTATCTAGATAGTATCGGAATACTCAATTAATCAAACCCATAAAAACCACATGTGCCTTCGTCAAACCAAACGACATCACTAGAAACTCTTAATGTTCGTACTTATTATGAAATTAAATCTTAGGAATATCTTTGTCTCGGACCCACAACTGATGATTCCCTGATCTTATATAAATCTTGGAATACACAGACGTACGTACCTTGAAGCTTATCGAACAATTAGTCAATAGGAGACAACATATACTTGTTCTTGACCATCACATGATTCAGCTGTATGTAATCTATGCAAAGCCGCATAGAACCTTTCTTCTTCTTGAGAAACAAAACTGGAGCCTGCCAAAAAGATACACTTGTATGACTATAAACCTTGACAAGAAGATATCGCAACTGTTACTTCAATTCGCTTATTTCCAACGGAGCCAGACGATACAGTGTTGTAGACATAGATGCAATCTCTAGCACTAAATCAATCTTGAATTTCACTTTTCAGACCGGAGTAAAACCAAGGATCTTATCGAGAAATACATATGAGAACTCAATAAAAACTACGAGAAACTGAATATCAACACCCTTTGTAGACGTATCAATCGCGTAGATGAGGTCATTTTCCCCACTAGACTCTAAAGCACAACAGACTGTTAGAGCGGATATCACCAGCATCGAGGGTTACGCTCCCTCACCGTAAAAGAACCACCTGCGTATCCTTTTAGATGAAATTTTACAAGTCTCTGGTAATAATCCACAATGGCCTATACGTAGTCAAAAAATTGATTCTCATAATACGGTCAAAATTATCTGTTACTAAAACAATTAGATTTACAATCAAACTCTTACCCTCTAACTCTAAAGTACAACCCATGGATAAACTTTTAGCCAAAACATATTGATCCATCAGGGTGAAAATAGATAACATGACATCTAAGGAAACATGCGATATTTTATGACGTTCATAAAATAATTGTACATGTGATGACCTTTTCATTCTAATCCTCTACATGCATTTGATTCAAGGCAAACACATAACCCTAGGCTTGAGGTTGTATATTAAAGCCACTCACTGACTTTCCATGTGGTATATGATGAACTAAATCATGCAAACTAGATCTTATGCCCAGCTGCGTACAACCTTTATTCTTATGATCAACTTCTCCACAACGAAAACAGGCTCTGGGGCTCTACGTAACTTATTAGAATAATTATTCTTCCCACTATGCTCACACTGAACATTATTATTCCCAAATATAAATACCCCAACAGAACCAGAAGAAGAGTGTAAGCATACTCTTGAAAGACCGAGCTCATGGCCCAAGAACACTGTTAGGATGAGGAGAACGATAAGTGAAATTTATGCACTTAATTTATATATGATTTTACTTTATTTTTGTGATGTATCGAGTGGATTTTATGCGTATTAGTTGTTGTTTTGTGAGTTGCATGGATTGGAAGAAAAGTAGCGAAAAGAAGCGGAAGGATGAATTTTGGAGCAGCAAATTCAGAAAATTATTGGAAAATATTGAAACATCTAAATCCAATCTTCACCATTCATAATAAATTTTAGGATGTTTTTAAGCTACTGTCAAAATTTTATCTAGATCCGACGGTTAGTTTGGGAGATATGATTTTTTGAAAATTATCGCTCGTTGTAGAAGCGAACTAGTGCCCCAAAGAAGAGCGATAGAGCCTTGGTTAATCTCAACAGTGCTTGAGAGAAGATAAAGCACTGTTTTGAAGCGTGATAGCGCTTGAGGATGCGCGATAGTGCTTGATGAAGCGTTGTAAAGCAAGTTGTTGTGAGACTTGGAAAATAAAGGGATAGACACATATGTGCAACCGCTCGGAAGGATTCGCGCGCCCGCGCGATTTGAAGAATCTTGAGTTTGCGGAGACAGAGATTTATGCACCCCCGCTCATATCTTACTGAGCGCCCTCGCATTGCAAAATGCTGACGTGAAGTGTTTGATTTTTTATGAAAACTTTGGGATTTTTTTTGGTCTTATCTTGGAAGACCCTTAAGGCATATAAAAGAGAGTTTTCTGAACCTAAGATCTATCTAGAAGCCGCCGCAATACATCAGAGATATTGGAGCATTTGAACATGAGAAATCTGGGCAAGAAGTTTTAAAGAACATCAATCAACAGAGTTTGAAGATCGATAGTCCGGATACGGCATCGCATATTCGGCTTTGCTTTATTTCTTTTATATTTATTAAATTATGAATTGATGTTTATTTTTATGAATATGTTTTGGTTTTACTTGAATTCGATCATAGATTAAATTTTTAGAGTTTAGAGGTCAGATGGAACCTGGTGTAGACACTTTCATGACTTCTTAATTTTATTGGATTGAATTCTCGTAGATTAATTATTTTTCCAGATTTGATTGTCGTTTCAATTACTTGATCAATAATTGAATTATAATATTTATTTGGAATCCGTCACTCGAGAGAGTGGATTTTGAATAGGACCAATAGATTAACACTATTAATTGTTTATATAACTCGGAAGAGTATATAACTTTAATAGAGCCTTAAAAAGAACATCGTTTTACATAGATCACTGCAATTAGATTCTTAATAGAGATATTGAAATTGAACTGTAGTGATACACTCTATTTGGCACTCGGGTGAAATCTTAATAGAGATATTGGAATTTAAGTGTTCTTGGTTATTAATTGAAATAAATTCATAAAAATAAATTAATTAGGAGTGATTGTTGTTGAAACCAGGTGAAATTTAAACCTCTAGACCATTTTTCATCTGATTCATATTTCTCTGAAAATTGTGTGCGTGCTATAAAACTCCATTGATTTTTTTTTCTGCAAATCTTTTGATTATTGATTTTCTAAATAAATTAAGACTATTTTAATTACAAGTAATGAATATTTTCACGTTACTCCTCGTGGGATCGACACTCTATTTACTACTATATTAAAACTTGACACCGTGCACTTGCGGGCACAAATTTCGCAATAGAGACTGAAGAGCCCTATCTCAATTCAAACTGACCTCTGCCTCGGCTAAGGTTCACCGAACTCCCATAAGATGTCTGTCATCACATACAATCAAAAGGTTAAAAAAATCTCCTAATTAAGGTCTTGGAGAAAAAGGATCATATTTGGCAATGAAATTGACATTAAGGTGTGGATATAACAACAAAAAATCAAAGAACTTTTGTGTAAGGTTCAAAAATCTACAAAAATTACTCATGAGAATTTATTTAAATAGTGTTGAAATTTATGAGTTTAAGAGTTTATATTATGAAATTTTATGCAAATTTTTAGTTTTAACGTTTTTAGGTGTAGATTAATTCTCGTGATCAAGAGAGTCGAGACTAACCTACGAATGAGATTTAAATAATTTTAATTTAAAATGAGTTGGTTGTACAAATTTTATGTTAAAACTTGTTTGTAGCATTTTATTTTATAATTTAGAGTGGAAAAGTTTAAAATAAAGTATTTTTAAGTTAACGATCAAATTTCGGCCCATCTGTTTATTGCCAAGTTTTGCGTCAAATTCTTTCCACCTTCTCTCACCCTTCATGCCGCCTTCTACCCTCTCCCCTACCTTTTTCGAAATCTGCACCATCACAATCAAGGGAATTCTCATTTCGTCGTCCGTTTGTAGGGCTAACTCGTACCCGAGATCAGAATTATTCCTTACCAGCAAAGACGTGCAAGTTTATTCACCCTTTGAACCACCATTAAAGATATTATGTATTTTGATAAAAATATATGAATTATGATGTATATGTTGATGTATGCTTAGATCTTTAAGATTATCTAAAAGAATGTGTTTCCATGAGATAGTTCTGTGAAGTATGAGTCGTTCTTGATGTTTATGTGAAATATTTTGATGATAAAATTATTCAAAGATACTTAGCTTGAAGATGTTTGGTGTGTCTATGATGTATGTATTTTTGGTTTAAAGCTTTAGAAGTTGTGGGAAATCAAGTTTTCAACGAGTGATTGTGTATAAATTTCAAAAAGGGATCATATATGGTTGAAAACTCAGGTTTTTGGTATGTGTATTTGATACACAGATTTTGACTCAAATATTGTGAATTTGATCGTTTTATAATTTTATAGTTTTTTTGAATTTTTTTCATTTGTGTGATAAAAAGTTTCAATGGATGAGTGGGTATTTTCGAGAAAAAACGAAAAACACCGAAAAGGACCAAAACGAGACCGGGGGTCGCATAGGAGTGCCCGCGTAGACTGCACGCTCGAGCGTGCCGAGTTCTGCACAAGAAACTGATTTTTGGGTTTTCAAGGATCTAAATTCATTTTTAAAGTCTTTTAAGGTGTACTGAGTCTTTTTAAGAGTTCTTATGCAAAAAATTTTAAGTTTTAATGCCGGGAACGGAGAAGATGATCACATGGATCGGTTTGGCTATGTATGCATCTACAATTTACTATTTCTTCATGAAATATATGTTCTTATGAAATAAATGAATGTTGTCGAGCATTAAAAGTTTATGAGCATGAAATATATGAAGACAAAATGAATGATTTTAATTTACGAATGTTTATGAGAATGATGATGAAGTTATGATGCATGAAAGTTAAATTCCGATGTTTGAAGTGTTCTTGTGGTGACAGCATGGATTGATGCCCCGGAATGAGCTCCGGGGAGGGCTTTCTAAAGAATGAAAGTTTATGTGCATATCGGTCACAACCAATATGAGACGGTACACATATTGTCTTCGGCTAGTATTGGTTGTACGAAATGATATATTATGTTGCGCAAATTGTTACATGATCATGGACCCAATGAATGTGTAGTGGCCCTACCCAGATCACCTACTACTTGAATTAATAAACATGCAATAAAGATAACTTAAGCAAAGTGATAAAGCGAATTAAACAGTGGAAACTAAAGCTAGGTTTAAAAACCAAACCGGCGGAATACAACCGGTGACTAAAACCAAAAGTGATAAACTGTTATACAACCAAATCGAAATTCAGTATCAACACTACTGAACTAATGAAAACTCACTGCGACTACAACACCAACTCTCAACCATGCCTCGCCCTACCGGCATCGTCCAATCTGAGATCTGTCCCATCGAATAGGGTGTCCAAGAAACAAAACTGTAATGGACTGGGCCTCTCTCTGCTGGCCCAGCCATATTCTAACTCATGGACCTTCTCCCCACCTGGAAAGGGGAGTTTCATGCCCTCTCCAAGAATCGAACATGTACCACCAGGCTTAAGTACATATTCTTGCTGATTCCTGGTACCATTGAGCTAGACTGTGGCACATAAAATCCAACATATAAGCATGCATACTCTCTGACTATCATAGTCAGTACTTACGTACCTCATTAAGGCAATCCTAGTAACACCAATCTAAGTTCCAAGCCTACAAGTCAATATTTACCATATCACTATTACTTATGTATATTTTTTGAATCTTTAGAAGCATTATTCTTGAATGCTGAAGGTGAGGAAGATGCAGAAAATGATTATGATGTTGGACAAGATGCGGAGTAACCAAGGAGGCAAGGAGTTGCATGCCAAGACTGTTACGAACAGTGTTTTAGCAAATATTTTTATCTTCCAAATAGTTTCCTTATTATTAGTGTTTCGAAATGGGTTTTTATACATTACAAGTTTTCCTTTTGGTTAGAATGTTGATAGTTTGGAACACACAATGTTATAGTATGCAAAGTTGATGCATATTTATTTTTCAAATTTATGAAAAGTAATTTTCCGCAAAATTTTCTTTTCCACACTTTTTTTTTATTTGTGAGCATGTAAGTTGGTGACGTCATGAGGGACGTCACATTTGGTATCAGAGAGTTCGGTTCTATAACACATTACACGCATGAAATCTCGCTAAAGAATCAGATACTTCCGTCGTCAAGTCTATAAGATTTACTCTTTAAAAGTTTAAGTTATGAGTTTATTTACGTTATTGCTTATGTATTATTGCGAAAAATGTGAATTTGTGATATGGATGATATTGGATGTTTGGGATTCTGGCTGGCCATAGAGGTCCGAACAAAAATGATGCTAACGATCAGAACAACCAGTTTTTTACTAGGTTAGCCACTTTGTTGCGAGAACAGAGTCGAGCTCAAGGGAAACATATACAACAGTTCATATAGGCACAGGCGAGCAATGAAGCACATGTCCTCCCTGCCGGTGTCACCAATCTAATATTCTAGAAATTCAAGGACCTGGGGCCCATTGAGTTCAAGGGTACTACTAACCCTATAGTTTCTTAGGAGTGGGTCAGTTCGTTGGAGACTATCTTCGAGTTTATGCAGCTGGCTGATGCAGATAGACTAAGATGTGTTATTTTCATGTTCTGAGACGATGCCCGCATCTGGTGGCAAGGGGCATGTTCGGCACTGAATATGGCGACACTGACGTGGAATAGTTTTAAGGATGTATTATATGGGAATTACTTCACTATTAGCACTAGGAACAGGCTGGAAAGGAAGTTTCTAGAGCTTCGACAGAGAAGTATGTCGGTCGCTGAATATGTGAAGAACTTTGAGAGAGGGCGTTACTTTGTGTCCTTGATCGCAGAAAGGTCGGACAAAGATATGAAGCATTTCATGGAATTATGATACCTTTGCAAGAAGCCAGGACATTATGCTAAAGATTTTCCGTAGTCTCAGGTACCGGTCAAAGGAAGAGTGTTTGCTATGACACAAGCAAGTAGATCTGGACACTGCCATTATCAAAGGTATGATTCTTATTTTTAACTTTACAACCCTTTGCAAAATCCCGATCCAAGACTAGGTCTTACCATACTGCCTATCTCATAGCTTCTAGTAACTCAACAACAAAAATAGTTCTAGACTGAATTTAATACAAAGTGTTTACAACTCAATTACAAAATCATAAAGTGATCCTTCAATGATCACATAATATATTCGAATGGGAGTTTCGAGTTCTCGATCAGTTTTTCATGGTACAATGTGAAAGCTTTTGGTAGACTGAAGTGTTTAATAAAAAGAGTTCGTGTGAGAGCTTGAAAAAGCATCTCCAAACTGATCTTGATGCCTACTTATAGGTTTTGGTTCCAATGGTCATAATATTTAAATAATATTTATTGTCTTCAATTTCTGCTCGTTGCACTGTTTGTATTGCCACGTAAACATTCTCTACTGCAATAGTACAATTTGAGTGTGCGGATGTGGTTGCAGAATGTCGGAGTACAGAAAACTTTATCCTATGAGGTAGACTGACATTAACCGATTATCCCTGGAGTGTTGGTAAACTGACTGCATGTACTTCAGTTTGGTGACGAGAACAGTTCGGTGGCATGAGCAGTTCTGTGACGTGAGCAGTTTGGTGAGGAAAACTGCCTGGCTAAGAAATATGGGTATGTAAACTATATTGTCCATTTAGCATTTTGTATCGAAATCAGTTTACTTAACCAGTTTTTCCCAATTCAGTTCAGTGGTGCAGTTTGGCTATGCGTTTTGACTTAATGATGCAAAACACTGAAACTTAAATTCATCAACAATTTAGTTGAGACTTGATTATTCGAGTTTTGATAATATTGAGATATGATATTTATGAATTTTAGAGTTAGGATTTTCCTCCTAGAGATCGTTGTTGCGAATTTTGGGAAAATAATTCATTTCTTGTGATGCTTAAGAATTTGTCATGAATCATGATACAATTATTATTTGGTTTGTATTGCGATATTTCTAGTTAAAATAACCAAAAGTTAAATCATTGTAAAATTTGAAATTGATTCTTTTTTTTGGAATTTTTGAGATTATAATAATTTTCTCGTTAGGTAACTCAGAGAATAAAGAAAAGAAAAACTATCAACTTAAATTTTAAAATTTGTTAAAATAGCTCTTCATATCAAGATGTAACAAGAGTTTTTAACAGATTCCATGGCCATTATATTAAATGAGAGTTGAAAGAAAAATTGATAACAATATAATAATTAATGATTTTGATTTTAAGAAGAATCGAAGAACATAAGTTCAATATTGTTTTTGCTCTATTGTATATATTTTTATTACATATTTTCGGAAAGTTAATATTCACATATTTTTTATTTTATATTTATATTTTTGTTGGGGATCGGGTGTGTGTGTGTAGAGGGGGGTGAATACACATTTTTAAAATATTTTGAGCTACAATAGCTAGTTTTTGAAATGTTCAAATATGAATCGAGCATCGAGAAATTATATCGAGTTTGGTTACAAAACCAAGCGAAAAACACTCGAAATAATCTCTCTAAAAAATGATTAAGCACTTGATAATTCGTTTGAAAAGATTTTATGTTGAGATAGTAAAAATATTTTGGTTGAAGCATTTTATCAAACACTTTGTAAGAAATATTTTGGTATTTTAGAGAACACATAAAATACTTCAACAAATCATCCAAAAATAGGAACAATAAGTAAATGTGATAAAATAAAGATGCATGAATTTGTTTATGGATGTTCGGAGCCCCAACCGCTCCTACGTCACCCCTTCTTCTCATTAGAAGAATACACTAGAAAATTTTGGCTATTACAACGTCTTGTAATACACTCACTTCAACCTTTGGACTTACCCTACTGCTTAAGTCGGAACTCCTAGATTCTCAATCTCTTTTCAATGACATAACACTGAAGATACAAAGATTACACATCTTTAACATCTTTGTGCAAAGACTCTCAATCAACTAATCTATACGAATCATCTAACAAATATGTGTGAGTGAGTTGGGGTATGAAAAACTTGACAGTGAAAGATCAAGAAATCTGTTGTGTTCTTCACACCAAGGGCAAGCTCTTGACTAGCTGAATAGATCTGTTTTGATGCTCTCTTTATGTGAAAAAGCTCTAACTAGATGAATAATATTTTGGTTGTCCACTCTCTCTTCAAAAAACTCCCCTGGCTTTTTTTATGAGTGTGATATAAATATCTTTCAAAGGAAATATATATGTTAGATACAATATTGTGACCATTGGAAAAGGATATGTACGTTTTCTATCAACATAACATAGCTTTGACCAATTGAATAAGAGAGCAGGTGAATGGCTTAGATGACAAGCTCACATAAACAGCTGACAGTAAAGTGTTGTCTGATCCGATACTTGTAATTATTTCTGCATTGATTTCTGGGCAAAGTGATAAACATTAAAGTTTTATCCCTTTGTCTTGGATTTTCAATGCATCAAGAAACACTCAATTTGAAGTTTATATGAGAAAGTTATGCTCGAAATACTAGAGCTGCTCATCAATGGTCGAGGAGACTTTGAGCGGTCGAGGAGATGTTGAGAGGTCAAGTGCTTATAGATCTCGATGTGTTGCTTTCTGGGCAAAGTAGTGAACATCAAAGTTGTAGCTCTTTATCTTGGCTTCCAACACATCAATATCTCTCAATTCGGAGTTCATATGAGAAATTTATTATTTACATACCAGAGCTTCTCATCAACAGTCGAGTAGAGCTTCACCGGTTGAGGAGATATTGAGTGGTCGAGTGCTTATAGATCTTGATGCATTGATTTTTGGGAAAAATGATGAACATAAAAGTTTTATCCCTTTGTTTTGGCTTTCCAACGCATCAAAAAGCACTCCATTTGGATTTCATATGAGAGAGATATGCTTGAAATATCAAGTCTACTCCAAAATGGTCGAGGACAAAACAGTCGAGCACATGTGGTCTGTTCGAGTGAATATATCTCTTGATTCGTCGATTTTTGGGCAAAGTGATAAAAATGAACGTTGTAGTCCTTTTTTTTAGATTTCCATAAAATCAAGAATCACTCCATTTCAATTTTGTATGAGAGAGATATGCTCGAAATACCAGACTGTGTACAATATTAAGATCTGTCAGCAACCTGTACAAAACCAGCAACTTCAACATTATTTATCATCTCCTTAGGCTCCGACTCAGAATTTGACTTGTGAAGATGATTTGTAGATCAGAGTCTTAGCTTTGCAACTCATATTGAATCATTTCATTTGGATAAAGGAGCTAAGAGATATGGCCATTAAACAATAGTTGGTATGTCATTCCATTTGCCGTTTCAAGTTCATCAAACCCTAATCTTCCAAAATATGATCTTACAACTGCACAATTGAGTAAATATGTTAGAAACACAATTTCAAGTTTTGTTATCATCAAAATCAAGATTGCTTGCATTTTTTAATCCAATAATTTTGTAATTAAATAATATTATATCAACCTATTATGGGGCGGAGCCACCCAATACTTATTGAACTGGCTCTGCGACTATATGTCATATTCAAGTTACAACCTATCTAGATATCTAAGTAATTACGTATCTTAAACATTCAATAGTTTCTATTAACATGACCTATATATTACAACCTAACAGGATTATATCCAAAATTCTTAAAACATGATTTATAAGTCTTCCAACAATTCCACGAATCACACTAAAGGATTTCGGATTATTATACCTTCTTCTATCATTACCCTTTTAGAGATGCTCACTTCGGCGAATGATCTTCTAGTTGTTGCCTCCTCTAAAACATTTAAAAACTCATCTAGCCTATAAGAAATGGACGAGAAATGTCAAAATCACTGCAAGGATTCGACAGAGGGATATACAAATGGTGCATCTCAAATGAATTTTGGATGGATTATTTATCAACGAAGTTCAGAATCCTCGAACTCAGGTTCGAAAGTTTTGAACTGGCTCTAAGACTATATGTCGTGTTCGAGTTATCACCTATCTGGATGTGTAAAATCACAAGCTTCAATCTTGGTATGGAAGTTCCGAATTGTTACGTGTCGATACTCTTCAGACGCGTTGATTCTTTGCTAGATAAGTGGGTTCGGAAGGTCCGAACTGACCTTCGGTCTGAATTACCTGATGCTTAATGACTCGTATTTTCTTAATTAATGATTTTTTTAATCATGTTTAAAAAATAATTTATTAATAACTGTAACTCACATCGTATACATATTAAGCATCGATCATTTTAATATTTATAAACGCATAATTTAATAGAAAATTAATTGTCTCACTAGATATCATGCATTCGATAAAAATTAAGAAACATGTGTTATTGTGTACCATACATGCGTTGTATCGTATCATCACGCCATGCGTCGATAATATGTAATTTACGTTGATATGTGTCATTTTTATGTGTTTTATTGCATTTTTTGCATGATTTCGTGTTGTTAAAGCCATTCATGCTTAGTTATTTGTTTCATTCGGATAACTCCTCATAATTTTTTTATTGGTTTTAGGCAAAAGATGGAGGAAAAAAAAAGAGTTTAAGCACCGAAAATTGACGAAAGAAAGAATCACAAAGCATTGAGGGTCCATAAACTATTGCTGACCCTAGATTGATCCAAATCCGATCTCCACTGTTCAGATTGTAGTATAAGATGTTTTAAGCTTCTATCAAAATTTCAACTCGATCCGACGGTTAAAACTCCGGATATGATTTTTTGCAAGAATTCTGCGCGCTGGACAAAGAAGCAGAGCGCTCGAGCACAAAAAGCCCGAGAAGAAGTTTTTTGAGGATCGCGCTCGAGCGCTCCCGAGAAGAATTTTTTTCCCAGGAGGCAGTTTACATCGCGCTCCAGCGAAAATTTTTGCTCTCAATCATGATTTCGATAAGGAAATTTAATTTTCTGAAGAATTTCAAAAAGAAAGGAGTCTTGGGCCATATAAATAGAACAAAGACTGACGTTTTGAGGGGATAACATGCAGAAAAAAGGCGGCGGCCATCAAGAGGGTGAAGAACGTGAAAAACTCATGGAAGAACAACAACCGAAGAGAAACGATTTTCTTCTTTTCTTCTTAGATTACTTTTGTTTGTTGGGATTTAGGGGATCTTACCCCCAAAACTTTGTTTTGACTTCTTCTTAAAGATTGAATTTAGTTTTTATGCATTCTTAATTATATTATTGTGTTTATTGATTATTTGGAGATTGATCAACTTCGAATTGATTTTATGTGTTATAATTGATACCGAGATAAGATTTTATAACATGATAGAGTAATATAATCCATGTATCTACAACTTGCATAGACATATGGAGTTGAGTACATGTTGATAGCCATAGTCCAATAGGTCGAAAGCTAGAAGATTCCATGGTTCGTTAATGCGATTGCAATTGATAAATAACACAAGGATTCTTGGTTATTGCATTTTGTTAATTAGATTAATATGGATCGACATAGTATATTGATAGATTAGGGAATTTCGTCAAAAATATGACTTCAGAATTGAAATTCAATCATTAGAGAAGATTAAGGGGTAAGTGAATCGAGATCCTAACAATCATTTATTTATTTCCTGAGTTTCATTTCTTTATTTTGCTTTTGTTTCATTATTTTATTAATTTATTTTCCATCTCGTTTTAATTAACTAAGAATAATACTTGAGTTATTTTCTCATAAATCAATATCTGTGGGACGATACTCGTACTTTGTACAATATATTATTACTTGACTCGTGCACTTGCGATTTATTCGAGCTTAATTGATAGATATGTTTGAGTGATTTTCTGTGGTAGTATTTACTCGATCAATATGAGACATGCTATATACAATGAAAGTTACAAATGCCATTATATATTATATTATTTTTAAAATTATAAAATTATCCAAAATACACTTTAATTGGAAAGAAGTTTTTTAAAAGTGCATTTGCGGTTGTTCATAATCTAAAAAATTTCCAAACCGAGTTGTGGTGGAAAAAAAACACTAATTTTTTAGGATATTGGATAATGATGTATAAACAATCATATGTTTACTTTGATGAATCAAATTTGTAATTGATATTATGATTAAGTGACGAGTTACAATTTTGCCCTTTGTGTGTAATATATAATCTTATTTTTAGTTTTTATTTGTAAAATTGAGATTTATTTTTATTGAAGAATGTAAATTATTATTAATTCACATTTAAATTATTTTAATTGACCAAAATTATTGAGTATAAATATTATTTATTTTTTAAAACAAAAATTAATAAATTGAGTTAAAATTTTTTACCCCATGAATAAGGATAATATCTAATGGAATGTATTAATCATATATTAAATTATTAGAATTTTTATTCATGTTTTATAATTTTTGAATGGATCTTTCGTATATTAAAATAAAATAAAATGTATTAGTATATCTTAAAGTATTTGAAATTTATATCCATGTTATATAATTTTTTTAAATGAGGTTTTCATATATTATTTTTTTTGAAGTAAATTAAGGATACAAGTGTAATTTTTTTCAATTAGAAACATAATTATTTAAAAATGATTATTTATCACATCATTTATTTGTGATAAATCATCAAGGTTTAAAGTTAAATTAGGTAAATATGGATGATCTTTATGAGTTAATATGTGTCCTCAAAAAGTAAGTGAACATGTGATTGCATAGGATTATTAATATAATCATATGCTTATCATAGCAAGTAAACGCAGCCTATAAGATATAGAAACTTCTTTTGTTATAAATACTTATAAAATATTTTTATAAAAATGTTTTTTTAATTTTATAAAATATTTTAAAAGTTTTTTTAAGAATAAATATGTGTTCGGACAGCTAGTCAATAAAAATATTTTCACAATTAAAAGTAATACTTTTTATGTCTTTTATTGTCTTCAATACTAAAAACGTCATAAAACACATCTCAATTGTTCTTTAAAAACTATATATGAAGAATATTTTTTTAAAAATATTTTACAGAAATCTTGTCTAAATGCATATTTCGAGTTTTTTTTAACCTATAAAACATTAAAAACAATTTTAAAGTACTTATCCAAACCAAAATTACTATCAATCTCTTTTAACAAAATATATAGAAACCAAACTTATGATAATGCGAGGAATCAATATCATGAGTGACTCTGTTGGTCGAATGATTTTCGAAATTAAATATTATGCTTTTAAAATTAAAATCGATAGTAATTCTTTCATGCTGAAGTACCCTTGAACTCCATTTCAAGAATTAATCTCAATTAAAATTGTTTATGGGCCACAAGATTTGGGAGCCGAATTTGGTCACAAACTTTCCACATATTGCAATTACTTTTGCAGATATTTTTCTCAGATATTTTGGTATTTCATTGTGATTTGTGAGTACGTTGTTTTCAAACTTTTGTTCCCATAGACTTAATTAGCTTCGTATTTTGATATCTCAAATAGATGAAAACAAAACTCACCAAATACTTCCTCTCTGGCATTAAATATAATATATAAGTTTTTTTTTTTTGGGAACAATTAAATTTATATAATATTTTTTCATTCATGTTTAGCAGAAGAAAATACTCCCTCATTATTGATTCCGAAGGTTTAATTAGTTTGTGTGAAAATCCACTATTCTTGTTATATTTTGTCGCCTGTACAAGGATGATCACAATTAGCAGACTTGTAGACGAGCTTGGCTTGTACGAAATTGATCTTGCTTTCTTATAGTAATATGGCTTTCTTATAGTTATATGTGGACGATAGTGAAATGAAAGAGTGGGTGTCCTGTTAGCCAATTTATGGCTAAGGGCCTTTATGACTCTATATGTAAATAATCTTTGTTTAATATAATTTACACTTTTATATTGGCTTTTGTTTTATCTTTTATCATATTATCATGTTGTGATGTACTATACGATGTTTAGATAAAGACCTTAAATATACTAGAGTGCATGTAAGATGTGATAGTAGATTTGAATGACTATCATGAAACACATCTTATAATCAATGTATATTCTAAACAATTCATAGTCAATTGAGCCGTCCGCAAATAAGGATAAGAATCGCTCGAGATTGAGACTAGCATTTGCGATGTCAAGTACCACGTTTCATTGGTATGGAACATAGAGATGTTCGAAGCATGCAAATGGATATTCATTTGATGGATGATCAAACTACCCTATTCGAACTTTCCAAGTGGTTTTCACTAATTGAATGGATAAGTCCGCGGTTTTGGTTGTACACCATTAGTCCTTACTACTTGAAACATCATAGAGACTATATATGCTAGTACTGTACTTTGACTCGTTTACCGACTCTATGGGGGTCAACAGGTGTCGAGATTGGGTACAGTTACGACACATATAGGAGTCGATGCTTTGTTGTCAAGGATTCACCACACGCTTACGAGTGTGGATATCCTATGCGATCTGAGGAGATATTAGTGTGACAAATCTCTGGCCAGAGTACATGATGTGCTTTAGGTTACTTGGTTTCCTAGTTGCACATGCGATGTCACTATTTGATCTTCAAGATGTATTGCATAGTTATCGAATCTCGAACGACTCTCAATATACCAATGTTTGTTGATTCGATCGGGATAAATGGATGAAGGGACCGTACTGTACGCTAACCAAAACCTACTGGTTCTTGCAGGCATTATCAGTGATACCTAGGGAATCATGGGGCAATGTTGCTAGGCGCTCTTACCATGATTCGATGGGTAAGTCAGAAATTGTTGTTCCAAGTCACAAGGAGTTGTGGGCCCACGGCTAGCTGTATCCCTGAACCATTGAGGGTTACACAAGTAATAGATTTCTAATCCCCGTTGAAAAAATTAAATTTAATGAGTTAAATTTAGCAAATGAGAAGTAGGACTTCTTACTAAAGAGTAGAGGGAGTGAGATTTTCTAAAATGACATAGGGATGTCATTTTTGGAAATCACTGAATTCGGATTCAAAAAATTTATCTTGACTTTAAAATATGCAGAAAATGTTTTTGTACACATTGGTGAAATTGGTTTATCAATTTGAGTCATGATGAATTTTATATTAATTTCTGAACATGCGAGCTTTGCTTATCAGGCTTGAACTTATGAATGGGTCCTAAGCTGTTAGCAACCCATATTATAAATAAGTTATTGAAGTACAGAAATTAGACACAACAGCTCATAATTTTCGAAACCTAGAGAGATTTCTCTCCCTAGGGTTCGGCCGCCCCCCTTCCTCTTCTGTGTTCAAAAATCCAGTCTGCAATTTTCGAAAATTGCAGTCTGGATTAACAGATCAGATCTGTTAAATTCTCTTCGTAGAAACTTCTGATAGACTTTCTAGTGCAGTCTATCAGAGGGATTAAGAATTCTGTCCGTGTACCAGATTCGGGATTTGATCGATCGAGTCATCAGTTCCTGGGATATACAAGAAGAGCAGAATTTTTTGTTGGAGTCCATAACCTTAAGTTGAGACTTAAGAGGTAAAATTTAATTGCGTTTTATTTTACTTGTTTTTTTTAATCGTAAGGATTTGATACCCATGATCTGGAATCGTTCCAGATCAGAAAATAAAATTTTTTAAACTTCCGCTGCTCCGGGTATCAGATCTGTTAGATCCGAGAACCTGTTCCAACAGTGGTATCAGAGCCAGGTTGTTCTCAGATCAAACGATTAAAATTTTTCGATTGTACAAAGCCTCGATTTTTCAGAAAAATAAAACAAAAAATAATTTTTTTTTTCGGGAGGTAGCTGCTGCCCTGCGCGCAGCTGGGCCGCGAGCGCGGCCCAGCATCCCAGCGTGCTAGGCTAGGGCAAACGTTGCCCTAGCCCGGCGCGCAGCTGGGCCGCGCTCGGCGGCCCAGCGACGGGGCTGGGCCCCCAGCCCGACAGTCGGAGGCTGCCCGGGATCGTCCCAGGCAGCCCAAAAAAATTAAAAATTTTATTTTTTGAAATTTTGAATTTCGGTCCGTTAATTGTTGTCGGGCCCAGTTTTTGGCCCGATTGAAAATTGTTTTAGTTGGTCTACAAGGCAATGTGTCAAAATTGTTTGAGCCCAAAATTTTAAGAAAATTAATTTTTGGATAAAATTTGAATTTTGGAAATTTATAAATTTAATCCAATAAATTAAAATTTTTAAAATTAATTATTTTAGTAAAATTGATTATAAAACATGATTTTATATATGAAATTAGATTATATATATAGAATATGATTTTATGGATAAACTAGATAAAATATGATTTTATATATAAAATAGGATTTTATGTATGAAATATGATTTTATCTATTTACAATTATTGCCACTTTGAATTGCATGTTATCCAATCATTTAATTGAATTAAATAATTGGATAAAAGGATGATCGATTGTCATGACCAAGTTTCTAGGTGTATGTTAGGTTGTTTACATTTGGTTTTTATTATTACTGTTGGGTTTTATTAATAGGCTTGGTTTATGGCCCAATTTGATTTATCATTTGTAATAAAAGTGGGCCTGGTTCATGGTCCGTTCCCACCCTTAAATATGTATCCCCTACTTGTCATCGAAATTTATTGTAAATTTATTAGACTTAGTGGGAGATAAAGATTTGAAGACAATGGTGGGCCCAACAGACAATAAAGACCGAAGAAATGTAAATTGGAAGCTCAATGTAATAGGATTGCATTGCATATTTGCATATCAACTAGGATTAGATTTAGACTCGTGATTGGCAACCACGGGTCGAGTAGATCTAGGCATCGATCATCCTGTATATAATATTTGATATTATTGTTGTATGCATGTTTAGACTAAATTGCATGAATCCCGCAAGCATACAAATTTTTTAAATGATGAGACAAATTTTTCAAAATTAAAATACCTCATTTTAAATATGATTTAAAATTGATATCAAGATTAACAAAAGAGAATTTAAATATTGTTTAAATGTTCCTACCTTCCATCAACAATCAATGTATGAGATGCTACCCGCGGGCATAGTCCGTCTCATATTATTGGGGGGCCCGTTCGTCGGAAAGCTGTACATTAGATCGACACATGTTGTAAGTTGGGTGGAACTCCCGTGGGATTGGCTCATATTATTGGGGGATCCATATGGCGACCGTCCATCACAACTTAATATTGGTGGGTCATCTTGACATGTCACAATAAACGGCGTCATATTATTGGGCTCTTATTGGACATGAGGTAAAAACATGGGGGTTGTTTTGGAAGCAATTGGGCTCTACCTTTTGAAAATTATGGTTGGCTGATATTATTCGGGACTATGATTTTTCAATTGGACTTCATGTTCCTACTAAGGAAACCAGTTTCTCGTTTTCACTAGAGGGTGGTGAAATCGTTAATAGTGGGAGTGTAATTCATAAAATTAATCTCGCTTTATTTTATGTCTTAGTAAATTAATTAAACAATCACTGATTATTGTCTGTTTCTTTTCAATATTTCATTATGATGAATTCACACAATTCACTATTCTCTATTCTCGAACAAAACAAACTGACTGGCGCTAACTATACGGAATGATTCCGTAAGTTAAAGATTGTTCTAAGTTCGGAAAAAGTTTTCTACGTGTTAGAAAATTCTCCTCCGAAGGAAGCCCCGGCTAATGTGAGTCCGGAAGAGTTGGCCAAACTTGATAAATGGTGGGACCATGATATCAAGGCCAAATGCTACATGCAGGCTTTGATGTCTGATGAACTTCAGAGGCGATTTGAGGATGCAGTAAATGCTGCTGACATTCACAAGACCCTCAAGGAACTTTTTGGAGCTCAATCGAGATCCGAGAGGTATGCCACTGTCAAAGAGCTAATGACATGTCGCATGCGAGATGGGACTTCTGTCCGTGAGCATGGGGTACACATGATCGGGCTCATTGAAAAGTTGGTAATACTCGATTTGACATTGGAGCACGAACTGAATGCGGACTTATTACTTCTCTCTCTTCCTTTGTCGTTTGACGGTTTTGTGATGAACTTCAATATGAACAAGATAGAATTCACCCTTGAAGAGATGGTCAATATGCTTGTCACTTATGAGGCCACATTAAAGAAGGATAAACCGGTACTCTTGGTAGGCTCCTCTTCTAACTCTAAGAAGGGACCAAGTGCAAAGGGTAAGAAATGTTCTTTCCCACCCAAGAAAACTGGACCCAAGAAGAAGAACAAGACAAAGGCTTCAAACGTGAACAAATATGAATATGTTTGCCATAACTTCAAGAAACCCGGTCATTGGAAACGTAACTGCAAAGAATATCTCGAGCAGTTGCGAACTGCAAAGGGTATGTTTTATATTGAAATAAATGTTTCACTTAATACTACTTCTTGGGTATTGGATACCGAATGTGGATCTCACATTTGCAATGACTTGCAGGTGATGACAAGAAGTCATAAGCTTAGGATGGGTGAGACCCAGTTGAGGCTCGGAAATGGTTCTAGAGTTGAAGCCAAAGCTGTGGGAGATGTTTATTTAATTCTGCAGAATAATTTTAAGTTATTTTTTAGAGATGTTTTATTTGTGACATATTTGGTTAAAAACATTATTTCTGTTTCTATGCTTGATAGAGATGGTTTTTCTTACAATTTTATGAATGTGATTTGCAATATTTACAAGAATAAATGTTTAATTGGATGTGGACAACTTGAAAACGATCTATATAACTTAAAATTGAAAGACGTACCAGTTAATTATGTTGATAAACCGGCAACAACAATTAAAAGGAAAAATGATAGTTAAAACCCGGAAACCTTTGGCATGCTAGGCCAGGTCATATTTCCTCACGAAGGATGAACAAGTTAGTGGGAGAGGGAATGTTTGATTCGTCAGATATAAACTCTCTACCTACTTGTGAGTCCTGTCTGAAAGGAAAAATGACTAAAACATCTTTTAAGGGAAAACCTGAGCGTAGTCAAAATCTATTGGATTTGATCCATACAGATGTTTGTGGCCCATTTAGTATTGGTACTAAATATGATCACACCTACTTCATTACCTTTACTGATGATTATTCTAGGTATGGGTATTTATATTTAATGAAATATAAATCTGAATCGTTTGAAAGGTTCAAAGAATTCAAGAATGAATTAGAAAACCAGCTAGGTAAAAGTATTAAAGCACTTCGATCTGATCAAGGCGGTGAATACTTGAGTACCGAGTTTTTGGACTATCTGAAAGAAAATGGAATTCTTTCTTAGTGGACTCCTCCTGCCACACCTCAGCTTAATGGTGTAGCAGAGCATCGTAATCGAACTCTGTTGGACATGGTTCGATCTATGATGAGCTTCACTGAGCTCCCACCCTCATTTTGGGGCTATGCACTTGAAACGACGGTATTGTTGTTGAACAATGTCCACACTAAAGCAGTGAACAAAACACCATATGAATTATGGACTGGCAAAACTCCTAAGTATTCGTACTTAAGGATTTGGTAATGTCCTGCTTACGTGAAGCAGACAGTGGGAGATAAGTTGGATAGTCGATCCACTTTATGTTATTTTGTAAGGTATCCGAAGAATTCGATCGGATATAATTTCTATCATCCTACTGAAACAAAAGTGTTTGTTTCTAGGAATGCCACCTTCCTTGAGAAGGAATTCTTACTTGATAGAAAAGGCAAAATGATGGAACTCGAAGAAGTTCGAGAAGAACCCGAGATACAAAATAGCAACCCCACACCTCAGGAACCAATAATTGACGCGCCACCTCTTAGAAGATCCGAAAGGACTTCTAGACCTCCTGATCGACTTAATCTCCTACTTGAAGGGGATCAAAGTGAGCCCATCGTTGGATGTGATCCAAGAAACTTCAAGGATGCAATTTCTGATGCCGATTCGAATTTATGGCTTGAAGCCATGCAGTCTGAAATAGACTCCATGCATGCAAACCAAGTTTGGTCTTTAGTAGATCCTCCCGATGGAATTATTCCTATAGTGTGTAAATGGATCTACAAGAGAAAACTTAGGTCTGATGGTAAGGTGCTGACCTACAAGGCACGATTGGTCGCAAAAGGTTATACACAAAGACAATGTGTTGACTATGATGAAATTTTTTCACCAGTCGCAATGTTCAAGTCCATAAGAATCTTAATTGCCATAGCAACATGGTATGACTATGAGATATGGCAAATGGATGTGAAGACTATATTTCTTAATGGAAACATTAAGGAAGAGATCTATATGATGCAGCCCGAGGGATTCACATCCATGGGAAGCGAGTTAAGGTATGCAAGCTTCAGAGATCAATTTATGGTCTCAAACAGGCATCAAGAAGTTGGAACCAGAAATTTGATGAAACAATAAAGAACTTTGGTTTCGTCAAGAACCCGTAGGAACCGTGCGTATACAAAAAAGTAGTTAAGGATGCTGTGACATTCTTAGTGTTTTATGTTGATGACATCCTACTCATTAGGAATGATGTAGGGATGTTGCAGTCAACAAAGATATGATTGTTAGGTAGATTTTCGATGAAGGACTTGGGTAAGGCGTCCTATATTCTAGGAATACAGATCTATAGAGATAGATCTAAGAGAATGATAGGACTCACTCAAGCAACCTACATCGACACCACATTGAAAAGGTTTTCTATGGATGAGTCCAAGAGAGGACATCTACCTATGTGCCATGAAATTTCTCTATCCAAGTCAATGTCTCCCAAGACTGACAAAGAAATAGAGAAAATGACACACGTACCATATGCGTCAGCCATAGGGAGTATCATGTATGAGATGATATCTACCAGACCAGATGTAGTCTTTGCTCTGAGTGTCACGAGCAGATATCAAGCGAATCCTGGTCAAATGCATTGGAAAGCTGTGAATGATATTCTTAAGTACTTAAGAAGAACTAAGAATGTATTCATGGTTTATGAGGGAAGAGAATTGAAATTGGAAGGCTATACCGACTCTAGCTTCAAAAGCGACGTGGATGACTTGAAATCAACCTCTGGATTTGTATTCATGCTCAATGGCGGTGCTGTCTCTTGAAAGAGTTCCAAGCAAGACACCACAGCCGATTCCACCACTGAGGCAGAATACATTGCAGCATCAGTTGCTGCTAAAGAGGCCGTTTGGATGAGAAATTTCGTCCAAGAGTTGGGGGTCATTCCTGAAGCTATTGGTCCAGTCCCGGTGTACTGTGACAACACTGGTGCCGTTGCTCAGGCAAAGGAACCAAGGTCTCATCAAAGATCCAAACACATAATGAGGAAATAACACATCATCCGGGAGATCGTGGAAAGAGGAGACATCACTGTCGAGAGAGTGGCCTCTGCAGACAATATCGCTGATCCACTTACTAAGCCCGTGCCAGGACCATTATTTGACAAACATCACGAAGCAATGGGACTACGTAGTATGACTAGTTGTCTTTAGGGCAAGTGGGAGATTGAAAGAGTGGGTGCCCTGTTAGCCAACTTGTGGCTAAGGGCCTTTATGACTCTATATGTAAACAATCTTTCTTTAATATAATCTACACTTTTATATTGGCTTTTGCTTTATCTTTTATCATATTATTATGTTGTAACGTACTATACGATGTTTAGATAAAGACCTTGAATATACTAGAGTGCATGTAAGATGTGATAGTAGATTTGAATGACTATCATGAAACACATCTTATAATCATTATATATTCTAAACAGTTCCTAGTCAATTGAGCCGTCCGCAAATAAGGATAAGGATCGCTCGAAATTGAGACTAGCATTTGCAATGTCAAGTACACGTTTCATTGATATGGAACATAGAGATGTTCAAAGCATGCAAATGGATATTCATTTGATGGATGATCGAACTACCCTATTCGGACTTTCCAAGTGGTTTTCACTAATTGAGTGGATAAGTCCGCGGTTTTGGTTGTACACCATTAGTCCTTACTACTTGAAACATCATGGAGACTATATATGCTAGTACTGTACTTTGACTCGTTTATCGACTCTATGAGGGTCAAAAGGTGTCGAGATTGGGTACAGTTACGACACATATAGAAGTCGATACTTTGTTGTCAAGGATTCACCACACGCTTGCGAGTGTGGATATCCTATGCGATCTGAGGAGATATTAGTGTGACAAATCTCTGGCCAGAGTACATGATGTGCTTTAGGTTACTTGGTTTCCTAGTTGCACATGCGATGTCACTATTTGATCTTCAAGATGTATTGCATAGTTATCGAATCTCGAACGACTCTCAATATACCAATGGTTGTTGATTCGATCGGGATAAATGGATGAAGGGACCGTACTGTACGCTAACCAAAACCTGCTGGTTCTTGCAGGCACTATCAGTGATATCTAGGGAATCATGGGGCGATGTTGCTAGGCGCTCTTACCATGATTCGATGGGTAAGTCGAAAATTGTTGTTCCGATTCACAAGGAGTTGTGGGCCCACGGCTAGCTGTATCCCTGAACCATTGAGGGTTACACAAGTAATAGATTTCTAATCCCCGTTGAGATAATTAAATTTAATGAGTTAAATTTATCAAATGAGAAGTAGGACTTCTTATTAAAGAGTAGAGGGAGTGAGATTTCCTAAAATGACATATGGATGCCATTTTTGGAAATCGCTGAATTCGGATTCAGAAAATTTATCTTGACTTTAAAATATGCAGAAAATGTTTCTGTACACATTGGTGAAATTGGTTTATCAATTTGAGTCACAATGAATTTTATATTAATTTCTGAACATGCGGGCTTTGCTTGTCAGGCTTAAACTTATGACTAATGGGTCCTAAGCTGTTAGCAGCCCACATTATAAATAAGTTATTGCAGTACAGAAATTAGACACAACAACTCATAATTTTCGAAACCTAGAGAGCTTTCTCTCCCTAGGGTTTGGTCGCCCCCCTTCCTCTTCTGTGTTCGAAAATCCAGTCTGTAATTTTCGAAAATTGCAGTCTGGTTTAACAGATCAGATCTGTTAAATTCTCTTCGTAGAAACTTCTGATAGACTTTCTAGTGCAGTCTATCAGAGGGATTAAGAATTCTGTTCGTGGACCTGATTCAGGATTTGATCGATCGAGTCATCAGTTCCTGGGATATATAAGAAGAGCAGAATTTTCTGTTGGAGTCCATAACCTCAAGTTGATACTTGAGAGGTAAAATTTAATTGCGTTTTATTTTACTTGTTTGTTTTAATCGTAAGGATTTGATACCAATGATCTGGAATCGTTCCAGATCAAAAAATAAAATTTTTTAAACTTTCACTGCTCCGGGTATCAGATCTGACAAATCCGAGAACCTGTTCCAACATGAAATTGCTTTTTCTTTTTTATTTTTTTTGGAAGGATATTATCAAATATTCGACATTGTTTTCTTGTGATTTATGATTTTTTTTTCATGTGGTGATTTTGATTGGACATCTTTACAGATTTCAAATGTTGAATTTGTTTTTAATTATTATCTTTACTTATTTCTTCTTTTGCCGTTTTATTAATTGGTCTATCATTTTATCTTATTCCTTCGTAAGTGAAAAATTCTTAATGGTGCCAATGAGGTTTTGGCCTAGTGGTCAAGACTGAGGCCCTGAGACCAAGTGGTTTTAGGTTCGATTCTCGCTGACTGCGGGTTAGTTTCTTAATTTATTTAAGTTGATTTAGTTACTTTCTTTGCTCGAGACAAGCACGTCTCGAGTCCATGCTCAAGTTCCGTCGGTTGTGTGCGGGCTATTTCATTATTTAGTGTTATAATTTGATGTAATTTGATATGCGATGTACTTGTACTCAAAAAAAAAATATTCTTATGGTTATAGTGACGTACCCAAGTTTTTTAACCAAGAATGACGAATTCAATAAATTTAAAAAATTAATACAACACAAAATGTATAATAATTGTCACATATTAACTTCATATGCTTTTAGAATAACACACACAGAGATTTCATGCTTCGAAAATGTTGAATAATATATACATGATCAATTGTCTCGAACATATCTCGCTCAATATATGATATCAAACAATCATTGAATAACATATAATCTCCAATCTATTACGAAGTGATGAATTTATAATTTTCATTTATGAAAACACTCATAATAAGGGTAGATTTAAAGTACATTTATATATCAAATGATATACTTAAAAGTTGACTAAATTTATTAAAAACAACTTATAAGCTGGTTTAGGAGCTTATAAGTTGTTAGCCTGTCAAGACTTATTTTAGAAATAAGTTGTTAAAGTATTTGGATGAACTTATTTTAAACGAATTAAAGATGTTAATGATGTGTTTGACATTATAAGATTTTTTTATTGTCAAAATGACCAAAAGGGTATAATACTATGAATGTTATTTAAAAATAGTTTTAAAATTTTATCATAAATATTAAACCTATATGACAAAAAAATAAAAATATTTCATTTTTTAATTTAGAAAATTGATATTCTTTGGAAATTACATTTCTAAAAAAATTTAATATTTAATAAGTGGATGACATGGCGGGGATTTATGAAAATATAGAAGGATATTTTAGAGAAGTAAAATTTTAAAATAATTATTTTTTTTTAAAAAAGTAGGGACACTCCTATTTTTTTAAAAAACAACTTAATTATAAGCTCTCAAACAGCTTATTTTGATCGCTTATAAGTTGTTTGACCAAATTATTACCAAACAAATTGAAAAAGCTTATAAGCTCCAAAACATCTTATAAGCTATTTTATAGAGCTTATTTTTGGTATCAGAGTACTGTGCAAATCTGAGATGATTTTTCGGTTGTTTTCTTGACTGATGTCGGGACACGACTTGAGACAAAGACAGAGATTTGATCTAAAATTTTTAGTCGAGGCTAGAGTTAAACTCTATGTCCTTAAGACGAATTTGCCCCACACACGGTGCTAATAGAATACGACAATTGTCTCCCAAGATACAACGACTTCGTTTTGTAATAGGAGCACTCCAAATTACAAAACCCGGCGAACTTTGAAAATGCTTTTTGAACTTTCTGAAAAAATGATGAACAACAATGATATGCAGCAATATGTTTTTAATATGTGTAACTACCAACCACCATTTGCAGAATGTAGGGGCTTTATATATATAATATGTGAAAAGACTTGAATAAAAGAACACATCTTTCAATGAAACAGTGCAATCATTGATACATATCTCATACACATGACCCTTCAGTCATAACTGAATGATTTGGTGTATTTTTCAATGGAGAGGTGCCACCTCACACAATCAATTCTCAATTCACACTTTGAATTTGATTTGATTTGAATTGAAACGTAAATTAGAACTTATTCCTTACTTTTTTTATTTAATTATATATATATATTATATAATATATAATCTTTTTTCATTAAATCTTTTCACTCGATAAAATACAAACAATTATTTGTGAACACTTTATTAATTTCTCATGCACCCTAATTGGTAATCGAAAAATAATTTTATCACAAACATTTTATCGATTCTAAATGGGTACACAACCCAAATTTCCAACACTTATAAGATTAGCCAAACATCTTCTTAATATTTCTTTGATTGAACCATTTTTTTAGCAAGCTCGCTAATCCCGACAACTTCAAAGAAATAATTGCTATTCCACACATCAAAACCAAAGTTATCAAATGGTGCTATGATTCATTAACTCCATCATAGAGAAATCAAATGTATAAAGTTGAACAAATTGAAGTAATTTATCCTTATCATATTCAAGCCAAAAAAAATTTCGTTTTCTTAAAACAAATATGGGACAATAAAAAGTATTATGCCAAACTAGTGCAAAATGTGCTTTGTATGGGTAAAATAAATGATTTTTTATGTTATATTTTTTAAACCAAAAAATAGATTAAGAGGGAGGTTTATTGAGATAGTGAATAAGAAGGGGTAATTATGAAATACAGAATTTTGGTGTCCTCAAAGTTAGTTACTATAATAGGCTCAACTTTTATATAATAGTATATTATGCCAAATGTATTATAGTCTAAAATAAGTTTATTCTTATCTTATTCATCAAAGATCATCTTAAGCAATATAAATTTAAATCAATATTTTAGAGATATATTATATTCATAGTACTATTTTTTTAAAAAAAAAATCAAGGAGACAATTGCACAATTAAATTTGTATTTAAAAGAGATATTACATATATAGTACTAAATTTTTTTAAAATTTCAGAGGGAACGATCGCACTTTTCGAAACCATATAGGTCCAACACTGAATGATTGTTTTAAAGATTTTAACAAAAAATGTGAAGCCACGTTTTTGTGAACTAGTGTATTAGACAATAGAACGTAATATTGAAATGGGATCGGAAAAATATCGAGTCACTTTTTTTTTTTTAATATTGAGTCGCATTTAATATATACTAGCGGTAATGCACACGCATTGCGTGTGTAACGTAATACATAAATATTATGTGTTGTGTGTATATTATATAACATTTATTTTTAAAGTGTTTAATTTTAATATGATATGCATTTTTTATAATTTGACACTTTTATGGGTTTTTTTTTTGCAATTTAAGATTGGGCATACCGAAAGACTAACTAAGGTGCTCTTGTTTAATATATAGTATAGATGCATATCGGACAAAATAACTGCATGGGGATTGTCAAATGAAATCTTTATGTTTATTTATTAATTATTTTTTTTAAAAAAAGTTAAAATAAAATCCTTTGAACTCTTGGACTATATGATATTGGGCTTCTCGGGCCTTCTTGGACAAGCATTCCAATTTCCAATACGTAATTGGACTTATCATTCATTACGAAAGGCCCAGGCCCATATTTGGTTTGTCGAGGGGTGAAATCGAATTTTAAAAGACATGAAGGGTTGAAGTATAATTAACCTTAATATCGAATTTTCAACAGGCTGCTCATTAATTTTTGGTTCAACCCAAAAACTCAGGGACTGCAATTTCCAGACTCAGAGTCAGCAGTTCACATTCCATTTGAAATCGCCGGAGATTACTCGACGGCGGACGTGTGGAAGGAGCCACCGTGACGGAATTTGGCCGTGGACCGATTTTTTTTTCAGTGTACATGAATTGCTAGGGACTTTTGATCAATTATATTATCTATTCATTTAAACGAGCTAGCAGATCTGTTCGTTGTAGATCTGAGTTGGATCGAAGCTCTTCGGATCTGTAGCCATGCCCGTGGAAGCTTCAGCTATTTACTTCCTCAATCTTCGGGGCGATGTCCTCATCAATCGTCTCTATCGTGACGATGTCGGGTTAGTCCTTTATCATTTGTGATCTCCCTGCCGCTTTCCTTCTCACTTTCATCAATGCGCACGTTCACGTGTATATATGCTTCGTAATTTAGTTATTCTATTTATGTGTTTTGAAATTGAATTGAGCTGCGGTGAGGTATATGTCTGATTGGTTGAGTAAATTGTTGATTTTGAGATTCATTGTTTGCCTTTTATTATTTTGAATTGCATCTAGGAATGATATTCACTCGGCCATCTTCTACTTCAGCTAACGCATTAGAAATATCTTGTTACATGGACACGAAAGGAATGATTTTTTCGAATCCCTAATATCCATGGATCCTATTCTCTTAGAAAACGAGGATGATAAAGGTTGAATTGTTGTAATTGCCGATTCTTAAACCTCACATAGTTGTGTCTGAAAGCCTGAGAGGTATCCATCAGGGACAAGGCAATTATTTACTCGGGGAAACATCATATTAGCCATCAGATTAGCGTTTATCCTGTTATGGGCAGGGGAAGGGGCTTCTAATCTTGCAGCTTCTTATTTGATGATGATAATCATTTTTCTTAAACGACGAGCCATTAGCAAATTAGTCTTTGTCTATCACTGCTGTGGCATTAGTTTTTGTAGTAAAATTTTTGTGTTCTTCATGTATATGTCAAACTAATCTCCCTGGGAGCAATAAGGCTTGAAATTTACTTGTAGTTGCTCTGTCTCTCAACCCTCCAAGAATTTCCTCTATTCAAGTTTTTTTAATTACATAAATTTACACCTTTATTTATAGAAGTTTCTCACAGGTTATCTAGGATTTTTTTCAAATATTGTATGCTGCCTAGTTTGAATCATGGCAACAAATTCTTCTTACTCATCATCTGTTCTCGTAAAAAAATATGATTCCATCCACAGTGATTCATCATCCATATGATTATGATGAAAGAAATTATTTGCAATGAAATTTTGGATACACTTATGTATTTTGGTTTTCAATCTCTGGTCACCACACCTGTCCAGTCTTCAGGATTGTAGGACGAATATCAAGGAAGTGAAGTCTAATTTATTGATGTATAGTACCCTTAATTGGGATACAATTATTCAATTATTCTCTCGAATCAACCTGCTTTTTTTTTACAAGTTTCTACTAAATACATCATCTTATATGTATCAGAACTTCTGGGCTATGTTTGGATTTGTTTTACGTGAATAATTCTCTGGAATGTATTGGATAAATGTGATGTATCATGTATGTTGTTTTATTGTTTTCAACTCTGCAGGATACTTTTTTTAGTGTAGATTATCATGTTGTGTAACATTGTAAGAAAACATTGGTGACTAATGTCAGTATGTAACCTTAGAGACAGATAACTTTTTTAATGATCTGTAGGGTATTTAAAAAAAAATAAAATGTAGTTTATTGAATTAGAATATAATATAATACAAGATATTGAGAAGTTGAATGTTGGAAATATGTTTGAGAAAGAAAGATGTTCCTGGAAATGGAGATGGTTGGAAAAAAACCAAACTTTCCCTTAATTCCTAGTTCGGGGTGCCTCTGTCCTCTTCATCTTGTAACACAGAGTGTAGTGCGTTAGTTGTGGTAGGATCCTGGAGAGTAAAATTTTTGCCCATTCATGTTATTTTGTTACATCACTTTCTCAACGTGGTGCATGACTCATGATCCATTTCTTGTGTCAAGGTATTAGACTACTATCGTAGTTGAAAAGTTGACTTCGTGTCTACTGCATTTAAATATCATTAAATGTCATCTTCTTTAGCTTACTTACTCTTTTCGTTCGTTTCCTGATATGCTCATTCAATTTTTTTTATATGGCTGTATTTATGACATAAACTGTATGGTCTCATTCACTTTCATGCTGAAATTCTTCAGGGGAAATATGGTAGATGCTTTTAGAACGCATATAATGCAAACAAAGGAACTTGGCACGTGTCCCGTACGACAGATTGGTGGCTGCTCTTTCTTTTACATGAGAATTAGCAATGTTTATATCGTAATTGTCGTAAGCAGCAATGCAAATGTTGCTTGTGCATTCAAGTTTGTCGTTGAGGTATCCTTAATGCTTCAGTTTATGATCATGAATTTTTACATTCCTTATAAAAGTAGTATGTATGACTTTTGATTTTTAAAGAAACTTTGCCAGTTAGAGAACATGTCTTCTTACCCCTCGATAATATGATGATGTTACTATGACATTAACATCCTTGAAACAGAGATCTCTGTATTTAGCCTGAATATTTCTAGTTTCGGTTTTGTGAAATGTGGAATGTGGAGTTACTTTTTCATCTAGTCACTGTTCTTTGAAGATTGATAACGTATAGATTTTGGATCCCTGTGTTGTTGATCTTTCACTTAAAATGTGTTCATTCGTATGACTTTGTATTTTTCAATTGCCACGCATAGGAGTCAAATTTATTTGAAGATGTTTCTTTAGCATGTTTAACGCCTTTTCGTTCTTCATCTGCAGGCAGTTGCATTATTTAAATCTTATTTTGGTGGGGCTTTTGATGAAGATGCCATCCGCAATAATTTTGTTTTGATTTATGAACTTCTGGATGGTATGCCACTGTGGGAATATCTACTAAACATTTTCTTCCGATTTAATCTTCAGATTTTGGAACAGTAATGTTTATTTAATGCATGCTGTTAATTGTAGCCTATAATGCTAACAGGTCTCTGAGAAATATCGCAATATTAATGACCTACGTGTACTATTGTACTAGTGCAATATTTTAATGCTGTAAATTAATTCGTTATATGAAAGTTTTGCAAAAATACTCTCAATGATAATATTTACGAGGACAACGTGATAAGTACTTTCAGCTGGTGGCAACACACACACACACGTGTACTTTTGATTTTTCACAGTTAATTTGGACACTGTGATCAAATCTCCTGAGTCGATTATCTGATTTATGATTCTGTATGTAGGAAGACTTTCTCTCTTATTTAGTTGCTTGACAAGTTTTTGGAGCCACTTGCACCACTTGCACTGATACTGCTTCTCACATCCAAATAAAGAGAGAACCATCGCGATTTAAGTGTCATGCTTGCAAAACCAGCTAAAAATCAGGATTATTATTTTTTTTTTTCATTTCTTTGTTGCATTTGACTTGCAGAGATTATGGATTTTGGTTATCCCCAAAACCTGTCGCCTGAAATTTTGAAGCTTTACATAACCCAGGAAGGTGTAAGGTCCCCATTTTCGTCCAAGGTTAGATCTGGTTCTGCCGAAATTTCTTATAAGCCAATTGAATATCCACATCAACAATAGTTTTGAGCAACTGTCCTGAGTTCGGTTGCACTATGAGTTACTTATGTTATCATGGTTTGCACTGTTTTCATCTCCAACCAGCCTACAGAAAAACCAGTTCCAAATGCAACTTTACAAGTTACTGGTGCTGTTGGCTGGCGAAGGGAAGGCCTGGTCTACAAGAAGAATGAGGTGGTCTTTCTAACTAATCCCACTTCTATTTTGTATCCTTTAACATTGGAGCTAGCAGGGTTCATATTTAGTTCTTGACAGGTGTTTCTTGATATCGTGGAAAGTGTTAATCTTTTGATGTCTTCAAAAGGTAAAATTAATGTATTCATTGCGGACATATGTTATGGCTTCATTTTTAGTCTTCTGTTCATGGATCATATGAATGTTTTTTCATGAATCATGTCTAGTTGATTCCCACTTGCCATTTGATTTGTGCAGGTAGTGTCCTACGATGTGATGTGACTGGAAAGATTCTAATGAAATGCTTTCTTTCTGGAATGCCTGATTTGAAGTTGGGTTTAAATGATAAAATTGGACTTGAAAAGGAGTCACAGCTCAAGTCCCGCCCTACTAAAAGGTAGCTTCTTATTATTCCTCGTGAATGAATTGTTCCTCTAGCATCATAATGTCAGTAGCATCATAGAGATATGTTTTCTGCAAGGTCAATATTTTATGCTAAGGGGTAAGTGATTTCATCCTCTTGCAAAATGGTGCTGTTCGTGTTTGTCGACTACCACAATCGATTCGATAGAAAATAAACAATGTGCATTGGGCACTGAATTGTATTTATTCCTGATTTTTTAAGTTGTTAAAAAAAATCCTTGGTAAAATTTCCGTTCATTTGATAATGGCTATTTTATGACCATTTATTGCTGTATCCATAACCTTACTCATCAAAGATTAACCTCATATGTTTAAATAAATTTTCCGTTGACCAAAATTTTTATTCCAATAAATAACGTTAAATAGGTTTTAAAACATTTTTGGATTGTCTCTAAGCTCTTATATGATGTGTAGTTAATCGTGTTAAGTGCATTCCTCTATTTACGTCTTTGGGCCTTAGCATATAAAATCTGCTTCTCCCCTAAGATCTTCCTTTTAAATGATAAGAATGTGCATTTTTTATTGATATCATATTAGTTAGTAATGTATTGGAAGGTTGACATGCGAATTCTAGGTCTTTTGAGTATTTTTCCAAAGTTTAGAACCAGTTTCTTGGTCTTGTGAATAGAGTGATTTGTGAGGGTAAAAAATGCTTTCCAGATTTTAGATTCATGGATCGACGTCATTTTATTGGAAATGACACTGAATCATTTACTTCTTACCTGGTTTGGATTTAGGAATGCTTGCTTTTTGGCGTCACAAACAATATATCTTCACAAGATGTATATATATAAAAAAAATCATTTGTATAGTTTGTGGACTTGCAAGTTTTTCAGTAAATTATAAATGCAATACTATTTGTTTATCAAAGCATTAGATTGACAATTTTCTTCCGTAGCATAATTTGTTTTAATTTGACCCTTTCAAATACATTTTTTTTGTGACTATCATAACCTTATACTTGTTCTGTAACCATACAGAACTCAAATTTATTAGAGGATTATGAGCCTACTCCCTGCATTTAGTTTTGCAATATTTCTAAATGCCCTGTAGTTCTCATCTGTGATTGTTTCAATTCATGTGCTTGTTATTTTGTGTCCCCGGACTTTCTCAGTTTCCTCTATATCATTGTTTTTCATTCCATTCTTTGCAGTGGAAAAACTATAGAGCTTGACGACGTTACATTCCATCAATGTGTGAACTTGACCAGATTCAATTCTGAAAAGACTGTTAGCTTTGTTCCTCCAGATGGTGAATTTGAATTGATGAAGTAAGTTGATGTTTGATTGTAACTTCGTTTTATTGAACTTCTTATCTTTTCATTTTTGCAGCCTTTATTTGGCAAAATGTCCACTCCGAACAGCTCTTATCCAACAAATCTATGCGGGCCACCTATATAAATTTTTTCTGAAAAACTATTTGTAGTTCAGTTTGAATTTCGCTATTGAGTTTTACTTTGACTAATTTTGTTTGCCCACCAAATATGAGACTTTATTGCAAAACGGTCGACGGAGACATTTATTTTATTGCTTTTAGGAACCATATGACTCGTGTGATTGGTCAGTTCCAACCTTTTTGTTGATAGTTTATGTTTCAAACACACATGTAGCTATCAACTAATAAATGCTTGACACTTCTATATGTTCTATTGTGGTGCCTTTCTTTCAAGTGTAAATGCATTTTTTCTATAGGTACCGTATCACAGAGGGGGTTAATCTCCCTTTTCGGGTATTGCCAACAATCAAGGAGTTGGGTCGGACACGTATGGAAGTGAATGTGAAGGTTGGTCATCTGATTTTCTATGGCCATATGGCTGCAAGTAACTAACAACACAATTATTGTTTGTGCATCATCATAGGTAAAAAGTGTTTTTGGGGCAAAAATGTTCGCACTTGGAGTTGTTGTTAAGATACCGGTGCCAAAGCAAACAGCAAAAACAAGTTTTCAGGTGACGTCGGGCCGAGCAAAATACAATCCATCCATTGATTGCTTGGTTTGGAAGTAAGAGTTTGATATGTAAATTTGAATTGAGCATTGTGGCATGTTTTCTTCGACATCTGTGTTGAACCATGCTACTCACTTGCATATACCCCATTTTGTTGCCTCAGTTAAACAAGGAATTTATCTTTCAGTTCAAAAGTGAAGATTTTGGCTAATCATTCCTTTAGACGGACAATCATTCGAAACGTCTAACAATCTAAAAGATTTTTTTGGGTGAAGATTTCTTACTATTGTTTTCAAGCAAAATTTTTAAATGAATTATAGCCAAACTGTAGCACTCTACCCCCTTGAATTTATTACCTGTGCTGCATTGAGTAGCTCAAATTTGGAAAGGAGACATAAAAGTTGACTTTTAAACATTTTATTTTCAATGTAATGAGTTTTGTTTTCAGTTCTCCTTTTACTTTGTCGTACAGCTATGCCAATTGCATTTGAATTTTTGCTAATTCTCTATTTTTTTATACATAAGCTTATATATGTTCTCATACAAATTAAGAAAACTATTGGGTAAATTTTACAATGAAAAATTTCATTTTACGACTTATAACTTAGGAGACATCTCTATTTTTCCCCAAGGAATGTTTAGAATTCCCATTGTTTAGCTTTCAATTCGCCTCTGAATTGTTGAAATCATTTAGTATATTTAACGATAGAAGTAGATTGGTAAAAACAATAGAGAAAATAATACCAATTATGAAAACTAGACTATATATATGGGAGGATGGAAAATGGAATGTCGTCTATATATTTGAGATAGCCAGTATTATTATACATGGGATCGCTAACATAAGAAATAACTTGTGTTTCTTCAAAAATCAAAAGTGCTCTTGAACATTGATTCTGATGTCAATCACACCTAGGGTTTTTTTTTTGGGGGGGGGGGGGGTGGGGATAGGAAAGATATTATATTATAAAATAAACAGTTATTATGTGGATCTATTTATTTGACAGGATAAATAGAATTGAATCTTTTGGTTTATTTATTCCACAGGATAAGAAAATTTCCTGGACAAACCGAGCCAACTTTGAGTGCTGAAGTGGAGCTAATTTCTACAATGACCGAAAAGAAGTCATGGACACGACCTCCAATTCAGATGGAATTTCAGGTGAGTTTGCGATTGATTTGATGTGCTACCATTCAACTGATCACCATCTTCATGTTTAAATGACAAATAAAAACGAAAAGCTTTCTTTATTTCATTTTTTTTTCAATTTTTCATGTACTAATTTTGCATTTACATCAAGTGAACTACAATAACTTTTTATGATGAATTTATTTATTGGTATTATTTTTTTAAATTACTTTTGGTGTGGCGATGGTGGGGGGACGGGCATTGGGAAGGAATTCTTTGTTATGAAGAATGATAAGAAGGGATTGAGGTTGTGCATGCGGCTTCCTGAATTTTCAAAAAATTGATCAGTGTTTTGCCTAATAGAAAAATTATTATGTAAATCCAATCAAGAAAAGACGTAGAAGGCATAGAAACTTGAGGGTGATTTTAACTCTAGTAGTATATGGGGTTTAAAAGAATAAAAAGAAAAAAATGAAAAAGAATCTACAAAAAGAAAAGAATTAGAGAGTATCGGGTACCGCGACATTTTGTTAGTATCGCTTGCATTGGTTTAGCCAGTGCAATAAAATCACTTGCAGTTAATCCGCCAACAAAATCAAACTTCGCTCATAAGAAACATTTTAATGCAAAACTATTAATCTGCATGATACATGGATTATCCTTCAAAGGTTATAATCCAACCATCATCTAAAAAATCTTAAAAAATTCCTGTCAAAATTCTGAACTCCTCTTTGACTGGAAAAATGATATTTCTGGGTGACTGTAAAACTCAAAATTTAGAGTTAATAATCTGTATGATACAAGGATTGGCCACCCAGATTTCAGGGCAAACCAAAGCATGTGGGGTTTAGTTTAATAATCATGGAAATTCAATCCAACCCCCCACCTATACTTGGAGTGTTCTCATTCCCACTTAAATAAAAAATACCAGGTATAGAGGTCAGAAGATATGCTTAACATGCAATTTCAATAATACATCAATCAGACTTTTGTTTAAATAGGTTCTCTCTAGTTTTCTTTTCCCATATTTCTCAATAAAGCAAATCAATATGGCAGGTTCCTATGTTTACTGCATCCGGATTGCGTGTACGCTTCCTAAAGGTACCCTACAATCTCTGTATCATGTTTCCCTGTTTAGGTAAACAGTATAGGATTACAGTAACCATGATTGACTTCTCTCAGGTATGGGAAAAGAGTGGGTACAATACGGTTGAATGGGTCCGTTACATTACAAAAGCCGGTTCATATGAAATTAGGTGCTAAAACTAATGAAGTCGTGGGATGTCCATATTGCGCGGCATTAGTTCTTTCTCTTGCTACATGATCGCATATCGCCCTAACTTGATGTAGCTTCCTTTTGTGCACATCTTGTATTATTCATGGTAAATGTTATTCATCGAAACAAGGGGCATCAAAATACAAATTCAAGATCATTCTATTTGTCACAAACTATTCTTCTATAATGTTCAAAGTGTGATTGGTTTGAGATTTTTTGTTTTAAAGAGGTAATTATAGGCTTAGTTAGGATTTGCAGAATTGGTGTTATTGTAATGGTTCTGTAGTCTTTGCACGAGCTACTTTCCTATATTTCAAGTTAAACATGCGAAACATCTGTATTTTACTTTGATTTAATTGATTTTGTTCCAACACTTTGAGTGACGCACAGTTATATCATCTTTGATTTCACACTTGAGAAGGGTTTCATTATTATGTATTTATGGTGAAAATTGAAGGGAAAAGTCTTTATGGCCATTGATTTCCTCATTTGTTCGGAATATATACGTCATCGCCTTTTAGCAATTTTTCCAGACGTGCCAAAACGACGTTTTATTTTGGGTTTCCGATCATCTTCTGTCATTCTTTCATCGTTTATCTTTCTGCTTGTGTACTGGAACCAGTTCCACCTGATTGATGTTTGTAGGATTGGCCGAACATTGGCTACTATTGACTCGTGTGCTTTAACATATTTGTTTAGCTTTTTGCTCGTCTACCAGATGATAACAGCCAGCCCTAGTGACTTTTGAGTACATCTTGAATAACATGTGTGTTTTATCTTATTCCTTTCGCTTTCTACTCCCAATTGGTTTTCGATTTGAATGCTTCCACCAAAACTTTGATCCATATGAAGTTTTAGATAACTTGCCAACCATCTCTTTCTACCAAGTTGGCAACAACAAACAAACAAGTTTCGTTATGCCAAAATTAAATCGTTTATTTCCGGCTGTTGGTGTGCTTGTTTGGATGGTGTTGATTTCCCCAGAATAGTCGTAATAAAGTTGTATGAAAAACATTTGAATGACGAAATCATTTTCAATTTTTTGCTATGTTTGGTGTTGTGTGTTTTGGTACGATCAAAAGATGATGAAAAGTTTTGTGACTCATGTGTCTTATAAATCGGTTATGGTCGGAATGATAATTGACTTTGATGGAAGAACAATTAAAACTTGTATGGAATGCGAAAGAATTTTTCCAAGTTATATCGCTATGACTAATAAAATAGTACCTGTACCAAAATTAATGTATATCACAAGGAAATGTGCATCCATATGAAACAAACAAACACACTTGTTTATTTTGACGAGGTGGGGGTAGCAGCATCTCATATGTTGGGATATTGGAATGGAGTCCCCGTACGTATAAAGCTTCAAGTTGCAGATGTGTAACGTCGCATCAAAATTGGAAGTGGGTAATTGGAACGCAAGGACAGCTAAGTCCACTGTCCACCACCTTCTCTACTTCGAGTGTTACCCATCTGTTTATTTTTGTTGGCTCTCGAAAGTCGTCGGCCGACTATTTTGGTGAATTGAGTTGTCAAAATTAAAAGTTGAAATAACGATAATGACATAACTACACCGATTAAACATTGTGTGTTCGAGGTGTTTTCAATACTTCTAACAATGTGGTATCCTACTTTTACAGTAATAAATATAATGAACCAAGGATAAATGCCCACCTTTAAATTCATCTCAGGATAATAATATCTTAAGATTAAGGTGAAATTTTTCGTCGCGAATAGTAAACAAACTGCGAGAGAGAGGGAGCTATTAAGTACCGGTAAGACAATGAAAAAAGAAACTTAAAAAGTGTACATACAAAGTAAATTAATGTTTTACATTAAAATCAGTTTATATTTATACCTCAATCTATGGAACTAATTTTCTTATTTGACTTAGAATACCCAGAATGTTTGGGATAATTACTACAAGTATCACTGGGTGACTGACGGGATACTATATAGTATATAACATATATGCAACAATCAATCTACTCATATACAAACTGCCACACTCGATGATTTCGGGATGACCTTTGGTTAGGGCAGCTCTCGTCGTCGAGCCAACGTTACCCGTCGGGGCTGCAAAGATAGAGCTGAGGTTGATTTCAGGCCTCACGTGAAGAGTTTTAGTGTTATATAGTTCTCGGTGCATGTTATATATAGGTACCATGATCGACTTTCCAATAGAACCGATATTAACAATTTTTGGACCCGAGTCTAACTTTAAAAAACTGCTTCTAAATCATAATATGCGTTCATATTTTTTTAGACTCACAACAGCTTTTCGAATTAAATTAATATATTAAAGAAAATATAAAAACTAAACAAGGCACAATAGTCAAAATATCATAATTTTTAAGTTTTCACTTATGTCTTTAGTTTGGATAAAGAGTTAATTGCCAATCACTCCCTAAACCACTTTATAACTTATTTATAAATCCCTACATAAATAAAACTTACTTTCAACTCCCTGGAGAGAGAAACTTTTGTTTCTAAATACCAATTTAACCCTTATCTCTTAAAAAAAAAAAAGAGAATGGATAATAAAAACAAAACTAATCCAAATAATATATATATATAAATTCAAATTAAAATCAAAGAACATAAACCATATCATATACATGCTTATGTTGATACAGGAGCAAGTATGTGTTTAGGAAGCAAGCATATACTTCCAAATCATTATTGGAAGAAATATGATAAAGGATTAAAAGTTCGAATAGGAGACGGATCAATAATCATGCTTAATACAGTAGCAGAAAAATTAAAAATAGAAATAGAAGAAACAAAATTTGTAATACCCATTATATATCAAATAGAATCAGGAATGAACATTATAATAGGAAATAACTTTTTAAGAGAATATCTTCCCTTTACACAATTTGAAGATCACATAACTTTAAACAAAGGATCATCAATGATTTACATTCCCAAAATACGAAAGCATTTCGCGTAGGAAATGAAGGATTTACAAAGAATTTTCATAAACGAAATACAAATCCAATAGAACTAAAAATAGAAAATATTTTAACGATTAATCCTGAAAAAAAAATCATGAGAAAATTTCATGATATATGTTTTGAAAATCCTCAGGACAAAATTAAGAAAAAAAAACAATTCATTGCTTCAATAAAACTCAAAGACCCTAATATCACAATCCGTGAAGCACCAAGAAGATGTAACATGGATGATGTAAAAATATTTGAAAAAGAAGTTCAAGAATTATTAAAAATTAAGATAATCATCCCTAGTAAAAGTCCACACTCTTCACCAGCCTTTTATGTCAGTAAGAAAGATACTGATAAGAAAAGAATGGTAATTGATTATCGAAAGATGAATAAAACAACAATTATGGATGAATATTATATCCCAAATAAGAATGATTTACTATCTTATATAGGATAAATGAAATATTTTTCCAGTTTAGATTGTAAATCAGGATTCTGGCAAATTCAACTAGAACCACAAACACAATTACTTACAACATTCAGTTTTCCAAAAGGACAGTATCAATGGACTGTATTACCTTTCGGACTTAAACAAGCACCAGGGTATCTTTCAAAGATATATGGATGAATCTTTTAAATCATATATAGATTTTTGTTGTGTTTATATAGATGACATATTAATTTATTCAAAAACACTAGATCAACATTATAAAAATCTCATGACAGTTTTAGATATTTGTCATAAAGATGGAATTATACTTTCTGAAAAGAAAGCACAATTATTCAAAACAAAAATAAATTATTTAGGATTACAAATAGAAGATGGAAAACATTGTTTACAACCGCATATACTTAAGAAAATTCATGATTTTCCTAGTGAAATCAAGGATAAAGATCAATTAAGAAGATTTTTAGGATTATTAACTTATTCTGGAAATTACATTAAGAAACTTGCAGAAATCAGAAAACCTCTTCAGGTAAAACTTAAACAGGACTATAAGTGGAAATGGTCAAAAGAAGATACTAATTACATAGACACTATTAAAAAAAAAATAATTAGTAATCTTTCTGAATTATATTTTCCTTCAAATAAAGATATAATAATAATTGAAACAGACGCTTCAGATGAATACTGGGGAGCATGTTTAAAAGCTTATACTGGAGAAAGAAATTTAGAAAAACTTACTAAAACAGCTACTATAAATAATGAAGAATTATGCAACTATACATCAGGATCTTTTCAAGGTGCACAATTAAATTATCATTCGAATGAAAAAGAATTATTAGCTTTAATATTCACAATTAGAACTTATGAAATTTATCTTATTTCTAAACCGTTTTTAGTAAGAACAGATAATATGAATTTAACATATTTCAAGACAAGGAAAATATCAAGAAATGCAGGGAGAAATGCAACAAGGCTAATTAGATGACAATTGAAATTGAACCATTATCAGTTCGAGATCCAACATGTCAAAGGAACGGATAATTCATTACCCGACGCATTAACCAGAGAACTTCATCCAAACTATTCTATCCGTAGTAACGGAATAACAAAGGAGATCCTAAGTGATCCATAAAATGACTGTGAGTCATCCGAACATGCCTCAGAAAGCATGGGGAATATAAATTGATGAAATGAGATTTATATTCAGAAACATGAATTATTTTATGACTTTCAGTCATCCGAACATGCCTCAAAAAGCATGGGGAATATAAATTAATGAAATGAGATTTATATTCAGAAACATAAATTACTCTTTGAGTAAAATAATCAATTTAAGATTGATTCAATTCTTGCAAAAGAATTTATAAATGCAATGATACGCATAATAAAACTATCCGAATTACTCACGAAAAGAGTTATTTTACTAGCCATTATATATATAAATATATTTTCTTGTGTAGAGTATAATCAAGATGGAGCAACTAAGTCAATTAAAAGAACAATTGATTGAATTACAGGAAAAAATTCAAATTCTTCAACTAAAAGAAAGGAATTTGAGTAGAAAAATTCAAAGGACAGAAGAAAAGATGATAACTTCATCATCATCATCCTCACCAAGAACACCAATCAAAATAGCAACTCCATTTGACAAAATAATGGAGATAAAAGAGAAACAGCCAGTGGTCACAGCCAACATTGACAAAGAAAAAGAAAAGAAAAAAGAACCGATGGACACAGCCAGCACCGAAAAAAATAAAAAAGAAAAAAGGAAGTTTAAAAGTGCCCTTGAAAAGAAAGAAAGAAATATGGTCAATCTGCGACCACAAAAACCAATTTTTGAAAAAAAAAATTTCCAGAAAAACTCAAGACTGAATTCTTTGAAACACTAAACTATTTGAGAATAGCCAAACCATCTGCAGAATCTTGGCTACAAACTTGTGACACACAGAGCATATCAAGAGCAAGAACACTGCAAGGTGCTCCAGTGCATGAAGTCGCAATATTTTTTTCAAATGGATTATTAAGTGGATTGGAAGTCAGTCCCAACAATCAAGAAATAGAACTATTTCCATTTCAGTTGAGAAATAGTATCATCCAGTTCAAGAAAGCAGTCTTTAAGGACGATCCAGTATTAACATTGAGTATTCACTCAACCTTTCCAGATTGGGATGATAACAAATTCTATCAACCAATGGTATATATTCAATGTCGAAAACAAAAAGACAAGTTCTTATTCGAAGGATCAAATGAAGAGAAACCAGTAATGGATATCTCAACACTTTCTGAGATAAGAATAAAGACATTGATTGATATGATCTCAAAGACAGGAAAGATTGATGGAAACTCAAAGGTTAAAATAAATTTTGCAACCAGTAAAATTTTATTAACCACTAGACACAAAGAGACAATTCAAAAGAAAGAACAAGCCATGTTAGCTCAATTTGAAGCTCCAATCTATGAAGCAAGAGTTGACATGACCCGAGAAACCCAACAAATGTTATGTCAAAGACTAAGAACAATGATTTCCACTCACAAATGTGGACATTGCCAACCCATTCAGACAGAAGAAGCAGATGTCAAAGAGGACAAACCAGCTGTCAAAGAAGACAAACCAAGAAAGAAATGGTCCGAATGCACCAGTGATTCAGAGAGTGACACAATGTAAAAACAAATGAAATCGTGGACCACACCACATGTTAAAGGCATCCACTCAGACGTAAAATGAGCTGTTTCCATTATGTAGTGTCGGGTGGTCCCCCTTTTTTCTTTTATTTTTAATTATGTATGCGTTTCTCCACGCCTATAAAAGGAGATGTTTTGTGCTGTAAAAGAGGAAGTGAAGTTTGAGTATCTCTCTCTTCTTAAAGTTTCTTACAATCTGGTTCATATAAGACGTATGAAAACTATCAGAAACTAAGAAACATAAAATCAGAAACAAAATAAGCCTTATGGCTAATAACTAAACAAGCAGGACGTAAGGAGGATAAAGTTGGAAGCCAACCATTGAATATTCATGGTTAGAGTAAACCTGGAGATCCATAGAGCAAGTACCAGTTGATCAAGTGATCGTTAAGAGAAAGAAAAGATTTGGCCTCTGCTCAAAACCAAGATTCATTCAAACAAGGTAACCTTCCTAAACCTCCTGCAGCCCTTAATTCAAAGAAATAGTCAAAATACATTAATCATGTCATCATCCTTTATAAGAAATGGAAGATTAATAATAAAAAACTTTTTCCAAATAGAAGATGATCATGAATATGATACATTTCATGAATATCGTTTAAATACTTCTGATTTAACCATATTTGAATCAATTTATCAACTAAAATTTGTATTAATAACCCATGAATGGAAACAAACTAATATGAAAACATTTATCTGTTATAAATGAATCAGATCTGTAAATCCATGAATCAGATCTGTAAATCCATGAATAAGAAAATTCATAAGAATTTTAAGAATTTCGCAACCTGGTATCAGAGCTTAAATAAAGCAGATTATTAATGTCTGGATTAACTTTAGATATTTAGATTAAAAATTTATTTGATAAAATAATCTTACTAAAAGATTTACGTCAAATAGATCAATTATGGAATAAAATAAAAGATCTCCAAACCTTTTATTTTAAAAATCATAAAAAAAAACATTTTTCAAGCAACTGGAAAATGATAATTCAAATTTATGAAAACGATGAAATTGAAGACATAACAATATGTTATGAATAAGAAAAAACTTTGTTATCGAAATCCGATCAACAAAAACAAAATAATAAAAGTAACAATTTTTACTAAATGGAAAATGTATGAAAATACAAAAATGAATATCTTTAATTTATATTCTCAAAATATAAATTTTGATATAGAAAATTGTGAAAACAATTTGAAACATGTTAAAAATTGTCAATCTTCAATTGATAGTTTCGAAGATTTTCAGAATTTGTTAGAACAGATAGATTCAACAAAAAGGCTTTTAATAGCATTAAGAAAATTAAGAAGTTCTATCATCTGTTAAAATGACAGAAGTAACAATTCCAAATCAAAACAGTCAGATCGATGAATCTGAAGAAAACCAAGAGTATAATTTGAATATTATATTCAATCAAAGTAAGTTTGCTGAAATACAAAAAACAGGGTTTTCTAATTCAAAAACAAATCTAATAGACCAACCAGGAATACTAAGTAAGATTTCAAATTTTATTAATCCCAGAAAAAAATTAATTTATTATTCGATTCGTACAAAAGAACGATCTTGTAAAATAAATAACGAATCAAGGTCTAATACTCTGAAGTTATTAACAACTCAAGATATTAATACCATCATGGCAAAAGCCAGTGAAAAAGAACGATCTGAACTGAAATATGTTCATATCGGAGGAATTGAAATAATAATATCAGCTCACTACCGAGAAGAAATAGATACACTAATTGAAATAACAGTTCGTGACAAAAGAATACGTAATTTCGAGGATTCTATCCTTGGAAAAATTGAAGGAAATTTATGTTACAAAAAGATGAAATTTTGTATTTATCCACAATATAATATATCTCTTTTTGATAAAAACATAAATGACGTTTTAACATTAGATTATTACTTTTATAGAAATAATCTTATGTTAACAGGAAACCATCCGATCAATATAAACTATGTTGTCGGTTTAGCAATAAGTAATAATTCTCAAACAGGAATAATTTCAACAAAACCAACTATTTCTGTTGAAAGAATGTTTGAAAATATTACAAGAATTGAACACCCTCGAAAAGCATTTATTGAAAAAATAAATTCCTATAAAAGATGGAGTTCAGATGACCTCCAAATCACAAAACAGTCTGTACCAAGAAGATCATTATCATTTGCTAGAAATGATGAAGATATTCTTGATAAGATTGGAACCATGAATCAAAATATTCTTAAAATTAAACAAGCTATTGTTAATGAGTCAACCTCATCGCAATGACGTCCTTAATAAAATTAGAAAAAGATCTAGGAGATTTAGAAAATAATATTAATAAGATCAATCTATCAATACAAGAATTAGAGAAGAATTTCAAAGAATATATTGATTTAGCAACGACTAGATTAATAATTGAACAAGAAAGACATAGTAATGAAATATTAAACTATCTTAAGGAAGTTCTTCCAATAGATAAAGGGAAAAAGAAAAATGAAAGAAGAACCACCATTCAAAATTGAATCATGGTATAGAAATCCCCTTAGTTATGGCAAACATAAGTATGGAGATGTTTAGTGAAACCGAATCATCTGATTTTGAACAAATAGGAGTAAATACAGAAGAATTATATCATTCACATCAGGACTCAGAACAATACAGAGATATGGATATTTCAGAATCAGAATCTGAAGATGATTTTAGACCACGATTAAATCTACGAACGAATGTAGAAGGTAGTGGTGGAAGAGATGATGAAGAATTTAAATATAACAGAGACCAATACTCTGGATCTTATAAAGATGTTAGAGATATTCTTAGAGAATCAAAAACATCAGGATTTGTGAAACAGAATATCTTAGATTTAGGTTGTTCAACAGCCAAAGAAAGAAAATCAAAGATAGATCATTGGGCAAATGAACTATCAGTACAAATTCAATTAACACCATTATTAGATAAAAGTGAGAATATTCAAGTTTTAACTCATGGGATGATAAAAATGACACTGATAGGAGCAGTAAGAACTTGGGCTGAAAACCTAGTAATTACTAATCTACCACAAGGAATGACAGGACATCGATATTTCGAACTATTTGTTGATGCCTTGTACCAAGAATTTTTAGGAGTTTCTAATAATGATGCTAATTTGGTAGCTAAGAATATAGAACAAAATAGAGCAATCTTTATATTAGATAATAATAAATTATGCAATTTATGTTACTTAGAAGAATTTATTTGTGATTATGAAACAAACTATTATCAATTAATAGATGCTGATAAAAAGGAACATTATAAACTAAGTATCTTTAATAAGATACCTAATATACCTATACACAGTAAAGATGAATTCTTAACTAGTTCTTATGCTAAAACTTTAGGAGGAGCTATTAAATTCATTAAAGACATAATAACAAAGAAATGTCATGAAGTAACACAAAATAAAAGAATCTCTAAATCCTACAAACAAAACAATAAACTTTGTTGTGACAAAATGGAATTCATAGTAAAAGAATACGGTTGCAAAACAAACATGTCACACAAATATTTAAAGCGACAGAAACAGAATAAATTTAATAAACCTTATAAATATTTTAATAAGAAATTTATTCCCTATAAGAAAAAAAAATTTAAAAAGAATTTTTTCAGAAAACCTTATAAAATAAAATTTTATAAAAAGTTTGATAACAAAAAACCACCTTGCCCAAAGGGTAAAGGAAAGAATTACACATGTTGGTTGTGCAACGAAGAAGGACATTATGCGAATGAATGTCCAAAACGAAACGAAAAGAAAAATAAAATTAAACTTCTTGAAGAAATATATACTATTGGATTCTATCCCATAGAAACAATTGAATTTTCATCCGACGATGAAAATATTTATTATCTTGATGAATCAAGTGAATCATATTTTGAATCCGATTCCACATTTGATAATTCAAGAAATAATAATGATTAAAATAACGACAAGGGCATTTTCGGAAAGACAAATATAGGGAGTAAATTGAAAGTTATGTTTGATTTAGGTAGTTATCTACAAGTTGCCCTTGGATAAATTTGTTATATACCATCGTTTAAGCTTTTTGAATGTAAGAACTGCATTATGAAATAGTAGACTAGTTTAAGTAATTTTTATACTAAAATATTTGTTGTTTTCGAATTTTATTTTTTAAACAAAATCGGTGTCATTAGCCCGGGTTTCACCGTTATGTGTTGTACGATCCATAGTGGGCCTCACCCGTCCCATATTTGACCATCCGTTAATATCTCTGCGTTCCAGTCGTTTCATTCCTGGGCGTGAGAGGGGTGTGTTAGTGTATTAGTTTGTGTCCCATATCGGTTGGCTAAATAACCAGGGAGCCTTTTATATAGATGAGGGCAACCCTCACATCTTGAGCTAGCTTTTGAGGTGAGTTAGGTCCAAGTCAATTTTTAACATGTGCTCCAGGCACGAGACATGCCAAAAAATATGTTATTTTATGAAATTTAATAAAAAAAACTTCTAAAATAAATATTTTTCATTATATTGTTTTTTAAAAAATAAATAAATTCAGTTAATTTGAGGTCTGAACTCTGAAACAAATTGAACTAATTTTGTTTTGGTAAATAAAGGAAACACTATGCATAACGTATAATATATGCTTCAAGCCTATCTCACAAAATCATAATATATTTAATTAATGAAAAAATTACAAAAATAAAATATGTGTTCCTAGAATATGAAACATACGACTCTAAGGTAATGTTTGAGAGAGTTTTTAGGAAGCACTTCTTAGCTTTTCCTTCACAAAATTTTGAAACTTTGTGAAATTTTGTGAAAAAAATTATGAAAAATGCTTCTTAAAAGCTCTCTCAAATACTACCTAACAATCAACACGTAATAAAAACAACTAAAATAACATGAACATTATATTTTGAGATGAACATCGAATCGTTTCCTATCCAAACAAGAACTTGGATATATGATTTGGCATGGATTCATTGTCTATAATTGACATAATTAAGAACCCTGATATATGAAGGATTGAATCTCAATATCAAAACATGAACACCACAAAAAAAAAATTAAAAAAAATCCTTTATAAATTCATTATTTGTTACAAGAACCAAAAGAAGAAAATCCGTATAAAGGCTTGAAGCCCTGAGTTTCATTATGTATTTGTATCGTTTTCAATTTACCACTTCATTTATCAAACTTTACTTTGATGTTAATAATTAATATATGGTCAAATTACAATATATATATATATTGATACCCGGAGGAGAAAACCACCTCAGCTCATCGATGACCCTAATATAAAAGAAACATCCCTAATCAACCAGAACCGGGTCGGGAGCTCAGCTCGGGAGCTCAGAGCTCGGCCAAGCTCCCCCACCATAATTCTCAGCTCGGGTCGGGAGCTCAGCTCGGGATCTCGGAGATCGGCCAAGCTCCCCCACCATAATTCCCAGCTCGGGTCGGGAGATCAGCTCGGGAGCTCGGAGCTCGGCCAAGCTCCCCCACCATAATTTCCAGCTCAAGTCGGGAGCTCAGCTCGGGAACTGGGGGCTCAGCTCAGCCCCAATATTAGTAGGGAGTTAGCTTAGTAAATGTGTTCGAAAACCTTGGTGAGCTAGTTAAGATGCTAGGATCAATGTTTAGGGCGAGTTCAGGAGTTCAGTAATAACTCACTCACCCCTTTTCATATGACCCCCGGGGGAGCAGCAATATAGAGTCTTAGTGATGACAGGTCAGCTCGGATAAAATGTACATGTCGATATCTTCACGGTCAAGCTAGATTCAGACGAGATATCCGCCTATATATTCGGGATTGCAATCCCGAGATTCTCGGGTTCCTGATAAGGAAGGTAAGCGTAAGATTCGGAGTCCTCTCCTATAAATACCAGGTTCACTTTCATTGTTTGGATCCTAATTTTCACTCGTGTACACACACCACTCTCTATATTTCGCTATCTTAGCATCTGATTTGAGGGTCGGAGGGGATATGCCGGAACACCTTCCGGCCCCCTTTAACACTTTTTTTCGTGGTTTCAGGTCAGCAACAGGTCATCATTTATTGGAAGAGTTTTGTTAGCGCGACTAATTAGCTCATCCAAGAAGATCACTTTATTGAGGTATATCAATTGGCGCCGTCTGTGTGAAATTTAAGCTAAGGCGTAGATATGGTGGGAAGAGGAAGAGGAAGAGGGAGGGGAGGAGGAAATGTGGCAGACATGACTGTAGATCAGCTCAGCCAGTTCATTACTCAAACGGTGCAAACAGCCATGGGTCAGAATCCACCACCTCCTCCCCCTCCACCTGGAGGTCAGCCAAATCAAATGGATGCGATGTGGGAAGAGATCAGGAGATTGGGTCGGCAAGTCAGAGGTCGGCCTGGGCCGATACAGAGGGAAAGCCCTTTTGCTCGGGCTATTTTAGATGAAGAACTCCCTGCGAATTTTAAGCAACCCACCTTAGGGGAGTATGATGGGAGCTCAGATCCAGAGGAACATTTGGGAAGGTTTGAAAATGCAGCCCTGTTGCACAGATATACGGATGCAATTAAATTCCGGGTCTTCCTCACCACTCTGGTGAGGTCAGCTCAGCAATGGTTCAACCTTTTACAGCCTGGTAGCATTCGAAGTTTCAATGACTTTAGCTCAGCCTTTTTACACCAATTTGCGAGTAGCAAAAATTATTTGAAGACCTCTCTTAGTCTGTTTAATCTGAAGCAATCTGAGGTGGAACCTTTGAGGGAATATGTTCAGCGCTTCAATACAGCAGCTTTGGAAGTACCTGCGGCCACTGTAGATACCTTGGTAAACTCTTTCACTCAAGGGTTGAGGGGAGGAGAGTTTTTCAAATCTTTGGCCAAGAAGCCTCCTTTGACTTATGATGAGCTCCTTAGTCGAGCTAAGAAGTATGTGAATTTGGAGGATGCACAGAGGCAAAGGAGACATGAAGGAACGTCTGGGAGTATGCCAAGTACCAAGATAGGAGCAAAGGTAGAAGGGAAGGCAGATGTTGGAAGGAAAAGGGTTGCGGAAGAGATGAACAGGGCTAAGGGACCCTACCCTTACGTACCACTCTCGGTAAGCCCGGAGAAGGCAATGCAAGTCTGTGAGGATAGGCGAGCGCTTGTGAGGCCTCGAAATGCTGAGAAAGGCCCGCGGTTACCGCCATCCGACAAGTTTTGCGACTTTCATCAGGAGTATGGGCATATCACTAATGACTGCCAGAGGCTAGGCGAGGAGGTGCAGAGAATTATTTCTGAGGATGCTTGACTCAGGGCTGAGCTGACTCGGAGGGCAAATCCTCCTCGCCAAGGCCGAGCACCTCAATGGAGGGATCAGGGAAATGAAGTAAGGGGAAACCAACCTGATCATCAAAGAAGAGCTCCACGAAATGGTCAAGAAGATAGGGTTGAGAAAATTGCAAATCACCCTCATAGGGGTATGATCAATATGATCTCAGGAGGCACTACAGATGGAGATTCAGGAAGGGCTCGCAAAGCTCACGGGCGCAGATTGGAAAATTTTGAAGTAAATTCTCAGCTTAGCTGTCCTATTGATCCGAACATTAGTTTTGGAAGGGAAGATTTAAAGGATGTGGTGGTACCTCATAATGATCCCTTATTGGTCACCTTGACCATAACCAATTATGATGTGGCTCGCATCTTTGTTGATACTGGTAGCTCAGTAAACATTATCTTCAAAGAAACCCTTGATCAAATAAAGTTGGAAGGATTTGAGTTGGACCCAATCACCACGGAGTTGTATGGGTTCACGGGTCATGCTTTGCAACCGTTGGGACAAATAGTGCTCCCATTATCTCTTGGAAATGGAGAGCAGAGAGTAACAAAAATGGCTTGCTTTACCATGGTGGATGCACCATCCTCTTTCAATGGAAAATTGGGGCGCCCTGCCCTGAGTGATTTCCGAGCCGTGGAATCCACCTATCATCAGAAGTTGAAGTTCCCAAGTGGAAGAGAAGTGGGGGTTGTTTGGGGTGATCAGAAGGCAGCTCGATTGTGTTATGTGAATAAGGTGAAGATTGATGCAAAGAAGAAGAGGAGGGAAGTAGGAATGGTTTCAGTAGGTCGGACATCGAGGGTGTTTGGTCAGAAGGTGCTTCTGATGTCTGAAGCAGGTAATGAGAAGGTGGAATTAAGACCGGGAGCTCAGATTGTTAAATTAGCTGCTGATCTCGTCCCATCAGTGAAGCAAAGATTGGTTGACTGCTTGAAGAAGAACAAAGATGTTTTTGCTTGGTCTGTGTCAGAGCTCAAAGGGGTTAGTGCGGAAATTATGGTTCATCGACTCAACACTCTTGCGGGAGTGAGGCCGATAAAACAGAAAAAGAGACACTTTGGATCGGAAAAGGATAAGGTTATTAAAAAAGAAGTGGATGAGCTCCTTGAGGCAGGACACATTAGGGAAGTGCAGTTCCCTACTTGGTTATCAAATGTGGTCTTGGTCCTTAAGAGTTCAGGCAAATGGAGGATGTGTGTCGATTTCAGAGACTTGAATAAGGCATGCCCCAAAGATTGTTATCCATTGCCTCGAATCGATTAGTTGTTTGACTCTACGGCAGGTCATCAGTACTTATGCTTCATGGATGCATATCAGGGGTATCACCAAATTACTTTGGCGAAGGAAGATCAGGACAAAGTAAGTTTCACTACCTCTCATGGAACTTTTTGTTACAGAGTGATGCCTTTTGGTTTGAAGAATGCAGGGGCCACTTATCAAAGGCTCATGGACAGAGTGTTCGCCTCCCAAATTGGCAGAAATGTGGAAGTTTATGTGGATGATATTCTGGTGAAGTCTCAGGATGATGTGGGATTGTTGGCCGACCTTGAGGAGACTTTCTCGGCTTTAAGAGCTTATCAGGTGAAACTTAATCCGGAGAAGTGTGTATTTGGATTTAGGGGAGGTAAGTTTTTGGGGTACATGGTTACTGAGAGGGGGATAGAGCCCAATCCTGAGAAGGTGCAGGCTATCCGATCCATGTCTGCTCCTCGTAATCTGCAAGAAGTTCAGAGGTTGGCAGGAAGGATAGCAGCCTTGTCTCGATTTATATCAAGATCAGCTCATAGAAGTCTATCTTTCTTCAAAGTGCTTCGTAAAGCCAAGAAATTTGAATGGGATGATGAATGCGGGAAGGCATTTGATGACCTAAAAAACTATTTAGCTGAACTCCCTGTGTTGGCTAAGGAAATTCTTGGTGAACCATTGTACATCTATTTATCAGCTTTGGAAGGGGCAGTCAGCTCAGTACTTATTAGGCAGGAAGGAGCAGCTCAAGACCCTATCTATTTCTTTTCACATGTCCTTAAGGGTGCAGAACTCCGGTATTCGGAGGTGGAAAAGCTAGCGTTGGCCTTGGTTATGACAGCAAGGAAGCTCAGACCTTACTTTTTATCATATCCTATTGTGGTACTGACCAACAGCCCTATTGGGAGGATATTGACTCGAGTTGATATTTTGGGAAGATTGGTGAAATGGACTACGGAGCTTAGTGAGTATGACATCCAGTATGAACCAAGGTCAGCCATTAAGGCTCAGGCGTTGGCAGATTTTCTGGCCGAAACGAGACATGTGGAAGCAGAGGATTTGTGGAAAGTATATGTTGATGGCTCTTCTAATAATGAAGGATGTGGAGTGGGGGTGTTTTTGATCTCTCCTCGTGGAGATGAGATCAGATTGGCAGTTAGGTTGGATTTTCGAGCTTCTAATAACGAGGCAGAGTATGAGGCTGTGTTAATCGGCCTCCGAGCAGCTAAGCAAGCTGGGGCAGCTTGGGTGCATCTCTACTATGATTCACAGTTAGTAGCTCAGCAGGTTAATGGAACGTATGAAGTGAAAAATGAGAAGTTGTAGGAATACATGAGGGCGATAGAGGAAGCTCGGGGCCTCTTTGATGAGGTAATGTTTGAACAAATTCCGAGGGAGAGCAATGAAAAAGCAGATTATCTTGCCAAGATGGCTAGCTCACTTCATAACTGGAAGAACAGAGACGTAGTCGTGCAAGTGGAATTAACACCTTCTACTGAGCTCACACCATTAGCTCGGGAAGAGAGTGACTGGAGAAGAGAGCTCTTGGAATACCTGGAGAAGGGCGAGTTACCAAAAGATCCAAAGAAAGATTATCGGTTGAAGCAGAGGAGTCTCCGCTTTGTGGTGGTGGAGGGAGTTCTTTATAAGAGGTCATTTTCTGGACCTTTTCTCAAGTGTTTAGGCCCTAAGGAAACTCATTATGTCCTAAAGGAGATACACGAGGGGTGTTGTGGAAATCACTTAGGGTCTTATTCTCTAGCCCGTAAGGTTCTCTTAGCAAGATATTTTTGGCCTACTATTTTGAAAGGTGTCATAGCTTTGGTGACTTCTTGTGACAGTTGTCAGCAACATAGCAGACTTCAGCATCAGCCAGCAGCGTTAATGAAAGGAATTGTGGCAGCATGTCCTTTCGATCAGTGGGGAATGGATATTGTGGGTCCTTTCCCTCCAGCTCCAGCTCAAAAGAAATTCTTGTTGGTACCTATTGATTACTTTTCTAAGTGGGTGGAGGCGGAGGCCTTGGCTCGAATTACTGAAGGGGAAGTGCTGAAATTTCTATGGAAGAATATAGTATGCAGTTTTGGAGTACCCAGGAAGCTTATTTCTGATAATGGGAGACAGTTTCAAGGGGCTCGAGTGCAAGCTTGGTATAAAGAAATGAAAATTCAGCAACACTTCACCTCTGTCCATTATCCTCAGAGTAATGGTCAGGTGGAGGTGACTAATAGGTCTTTGGTGCAAAGCTTGAAGACGCGCTTGGGAAAAGCCCAGAGAAATTGGGTGGAAGAGCTCCCTAGTGTGTTATGGTCATATCGTACCACACCGAGAATTGGGACTGGAGAGACTCCATTTAGTATGGTGTACGGAAATGAGGCCGTCCTGCCAGAAGAAATTGGAGAAGAGTCGGCTCGGATCATTTTCTATGATGAGGAAAATGGAGAAAGGAGAATGGAAGACCTAGACTTTTTGGATGAAAAAAGAGAAGCTGCTGCTATCAGAATGGAGGCATACAAGAACAGGATAGCTCGGTCCTATAATCGTCGGGGGCGCAGGAAGGGTTTTCAGGTAGGAGATCTGGTGCTCAGGAGAGTTCAGGAGGTGGCTGTAGGGAAGCTCGACCCTAAGTGGGAAGGACCGTACAAGGTGGTGATGAGACTTAGTTCGGATGCTTACTACCTGGAAGATTTAAAGGGAAAGATGATGAAGAGGCCTTGGAGCGCTTACAATTTACGAAAATATTATTCTTAATGTTGCAAGTACAATTTTCCTTTAAATTGTAATTCATGCAAGTTACATTCTATTTTTATCTATGAGCAGTTACTTTTTCGGAAATATTGATGTAAATGTGCCTCAGCTCATCACCTTAGTCACGCCTCTTAGGCCCCTGACTTTGGTTCAGCTCATCACCTTAGTCACGCCTCTTAGGCCCCTGACTTGGGTTCAGCTCATCACCTTAGTCACGCCTCTTAGGCCCCTGACTTTGGCTCAGCTCATCACCTTAGTCACGCCTCTTAGGCCCCTGACTTTGGTTCAGCTCATCACCTTAGTCACGCCTCTTAGGCCACTGACTTTGGCTCAGTTCATTACCTTAGTCACGCCTCTTAGGCCCCTGACTTTGATTCAGCTCATCACCTTAGTCACGCCTCTTAGGCCCTTGACTTTGGCTAAGCTCATCACCTTATTCATGCCTCTTAGGCCCCTGATTTTGGCTCATCTCATCACCTTAGTCATGCCTCTTAGGCCCCTGACTTTGGTTCAGCTCATCACCTTAGTTACGCCTCTTAGGCCCCTGACTTTGGCTCAGCTCATCACCTTAGTCACGCCTCTTAGGCCCCTGACTTTGATTCAGCTCATCACCTTAGTCACGCCTCTTAGGCCCTTGACTTTGGCTCAGCTCATCACCTTATTCATGCCTCTTAGGCCCCTGACTTTGGCTCAGCTCATCACCTTAGTCACGCCTCTTAGGCTCCTGACTTTGGTTCAGCTCATCACCTTAGTCACGCCTCTTAGGCCCCTGACTTTGGCTCAGCTCACTTACTTAGTCACGCCTCTTAGGCCCCTGACTTTGGTTCAGCTCCCTACCTTAGCCATGTCACCTCGACCCTGATTTTTGGGCTCAGCTCAGTTACAACACTTTGATTTCAGCCCTTAGCCCATTTTAGATACTCAAGTACAAATGGTGTTAGCAGGTTAATTAAACACGCACTTGGTAATTATGAGGGGTCACTTCACATTGCTCTCATTTAGATGAGCTGGGAGTCAAGGCAATTTGGCTTGGGAGCTCGGGAGCTCGGGAGCCCATTTAGGAGATATGAGAACATATGTCAGGTCAGGTTGGAAGTTTGGCTGCGACAGCGCAGCTCGGCTCTGGGAGCTCAGCTCGGCTCCTGAAGCTCAGCTCAGGTCAACACCTCCGGGTGTTAGTTTATTTTTAAATAAGTACTTTGCTTCCCTTAAGGAGCTCAGCTCAGTTCAACACCTCTGGGTGTTGGTTTATTTTTAAATAAGTACTTTGCTCCCCTTAAGGAGCTCAGCTCAATTCAACACCTCTGGGTGTTGGTTTATTTTTAAATAAGTACTTTGCTCCCCTTAGGGAGCTCAGCTCAGTTCAACACTTCCGGGTGTTGGTTTATTTTTAAATAAGTACTTTGCTCCCCTTAGGGAGCTCAGCTCAGTTCAACACTTTCGGGTGTTGGTTTATTTTTAAATAAGTACTTTGCTTCCCTTAAGGAGCTCAGCTCAGTTCAACACCTCTGGGTGTTGGTTTATTTTTAAATAAGTACTTTGCTCCCCTTAAGGAGCTCAGCTCAGTTTAACACTTCTGGGTGTTGGTTTATTTTTAAATAAGTATTTTGCTCCCCTTAGGGAGCTCAGCTCAGTTCAACACTTCCGGGTGTTGGTTTATTTTTAAATAAGTACTTTGCTCCCCTTAGGGAGCTCAGCTCAGTTCAACACTTCCGGGCGTTGGTTTATTTTTAAATAAGTAATTTGCTCCCCTTAGGGAGCTTAGCTCAGTTCAACACTTTCGGGTGTTGGTTTATTTTTAAATAAGTACTTTGCTCCCCTTAAGGAGCTCAACTCAATTCAACACCTCTAGGTGTTGGTTTATTTTTAAATAAGTACTTTGCTCCCCTTTGGGAGCTCAGCTCAGTTCAACACTTTCGGGTGTTGATTTATTTTTAAATAAGTACTTTGCTCCCCTTAGGGAGCTTAGCTCAGTTCAACACTTCCGGGTGTTGGTTTATTTTTAAATAAGTACTTTAATGAGCTCAGCTTAGTTCAACACCTCTGGGTGTTGGTTTATTTTTAAAATAAGTACTTTGCTCCCCTTAGGGAGCTCAGCTCAGTTCAACACTTTCGGGTGTTGATTTATTTTTAAATAAGTACTTTGCTCCCCTTAGGGAGCTCAGTTCAGTTCAATAATTCCGGGTGTTGGTTTATTTTTAAATAAGTACTTTGCTCCCCTTAAGGAGCTCAGTTCAGTTCAACACCTCTGGGTGTTGGTTTATTTTTAAATAAGTACTTTGCTCCCCTTAGGGAGCTCAACTCAGTTCAGCACTTCCGGGTGTTGGTTTATTTTTAAATAAGTACTTTGCTCCCCTTAGGGAGCTCAGCTCAGTTCAACACTTCCGGGTGTTGGTTTATTTTTTAATAAGTACTTTTCTTCCTTTAGGGAGCTCAGCTCAGTTCAACACTTCCGAGTGTTGGTTTATTTTTAAATAAGTACTTTGCTCCCTTTAGGGACCTAAGCTCAGTTCAATGCCTCCGGGTGTTAGCTCAACTCGACACCTTTGGGCATTGGTTTATTTTTAAGTGATAGACTTATCTCCCCGCATGGAGCTCAGCTCAGCTCAACACCCTCGGGTAGTTTATTTTTAAGTATGTATCTTGCCTTCCTATGGGAGCTGGGCTCAGCCCGCCTTCGAGTGTTAGCATTATTTTCGGTGTTTATCGTACCTCCCCTTAGGGAGCTCAGTTCAGCTCAGCTCGCGTTTGAATATAAAGGAGATCAGTCTAACATACAATAGCGATAAGTAAATAATAAAGCAAAGGAACTTGCATAAGAAAGTAAAGAGTTCAGCGTTTACATCCACAAACTAGAATTAACTCTCATCCTCGCCCTCACCCTCTCCCTCGCCTCGCTCAGCCTCGCCCTCACCCTCCTTGGCTGCCTCTATTGAGGTAAGAGAGAGAGCAAACCCATCCAAATCCAGAAAATCCACAGCGACCCCTTCAGGGGGGGTAGCCTGCTGCCCTGAATTGTTGGGTACAACCCTCAAACCCTTTGGATAGGTAGCCATAGGCTTGGACAGCAACCTCATCCATGAACTCGTCCGACTTTAGGAAGCCTTCTTTGAAGCCTTCAGCCCCCTTAGCCAGCTCGGTTCGGGACAACTCTAACTCTTGGAGGGCTTGAGCAAGCTGATCCTGAGAACCTTTGAGCTCCCCCTGCAAAGCCTCCTTCTGCACCTCATGAACTCGGAGGTCAGTTTGCAACTTCAACCTCTCAACCTGAGAGCCCATCCACATTTCCTCCATTTGGGCTCGGAGATTGGCCACCTCCTTTTCATAACCAAGCTTTGCGTCCTCCGCTAACTGATTAAGCTCAGCAAAATGAGCTTCATAATTTCGGGTATCCTTGGAAAATTGCTTTCGAGTCATGGAAGCTCGGAGGGACAGCTCGGCGTTCAGGACGACGGCCTAAGAAAGGAAAAGAGTAAGTAAATATAAATATAAGAGAGGAGCATAAAATAATGGCGAGGGGAAGGTTACCTCAGCTGAGGCAGTGTTAGAACATTGCATCAGCTCAGTCCATCCAAGGTTCTTTACATAATCAGCATCAGCCTGAGAAATCATATCCCGAAGGACTGACCCGGCAGTTGGAGTAGGCCCGACCCCCACGATACGCAGGGCATCATGGTACATCTCAAAAAAATTGGTCCTGCACCGGACCACAGGAGTCTGAGGTTTCTCCGCCCTGAGCTGATGGATGGATACCACTTCTGGAATAGAAGACCTCCCAGAGTCCAGCTCCACCACATCGGGGTGCGGGCTTGATGTTGCCCGCCTTTTCGAGCCTTTGGATTGGGTTGTAGAGGGCTCAGGTTTGCCAGTAGCTCGGGGTGAAGGGGCTTTAGATTTGGCCGAGCTCCCTTCAGTCTTACCACCCGACGGGGCAGTCGTTTTCTTCTTCTCCAGCATTCTCTTCATGGCGGCGTTCGTAACTCTTTTTTCTGCACAATACAATGGGAGGTCAGGACAGTAAATGGTGAGAGCACTAGTAAAGCAGAGCACGGGCGGGGGAAGGGCCATACCTAAGTTTTCTCGGACAGAAACATCTGCCGAGCTGAGCCCATGATGGCAGAGCAAGTCCTCTGCCAGAAGGGCAGAGATATCAAAGCACCTTCCCCCTATAGCCCTTAGGGCTCCAGTAAACAGCTCCCCCTGACGGAAGCCCGGGGCAGGAACAGGCAGGAGAGGGAGGGTTTCCCTCCAGACTGAGCATATGTCCCAGGTATCAGTAGGGTGAACAAAGAAGAAGGAGTTTTTCCAATTTTTGTTGGAACTGGGAGAGCCCTTAAAAAATTGCAGTTAGGGCGGCAAGAGAAGTAAAAGGGGCCCTCCTCAGAACGTTTGGGGATCAAAAAATTGCATATAGTAAAACAAGTTACTTCAAAACCTAAGGTTCTAAAAAGGACCACAAAGCTGCACAAGGTCCGGAAGGAGTTGGGGGTAAATTGTCCTAAGTGGAGCTCGTAGTAACGACTGAGCTGTTGAAAGAGAGGGGGGGAGAGGAAACCTAAGGCCAGCTTCTAGCTGATCTACATAAAAAGTATAATATCCCATAGGGGGATTGTCAGCTCGGTCATCGAGGTCAGGAATGATAAATTCATAACCCTCGGGAGCATGAGATAGAGCCTTAATTTTTTCCTCATCCGAAGCATCTAGCTCAGATGAGTACAAGTCAAACCAGGGCACTGAGGGGGCCTCGGGGTTACTCCCAAAATCATCATCCAGAGCGGAAGTTGAGGCGGGAGCAGGATCCTTGCCCGGGGACTCTCCTGCTGGGGTAATTGCGAGTGAATCATAACGATCCACCTCAGCAAATACCTCATCTGAGCTCTCATGATGAGGGCGGGATGAAGAAGCCATTAAGGGGGTTTAAACTTACTTGGGGAGCTCGGAAATCAGGAAGAAATTTTAAGCAGCAAGACAGCTCAAAAAAGGGAATGGAGGAGAGAAAATCAGAGAATAGGAATCAGAGAAGGGTAAAATGAAATTTTACAGCGAGGCCTATTTATAGAAAGCTCGGATCAATTCAGGCCGTTGATTTTAGGACAAGTGGACGACTCAGATTGAGTGGAATTAGAAAAGTTACCGTTACATAGTACTTGTTAGAATGACAGCTGGGTTTGGTGGGGCACCTCAGCTCGGCATTCATTTAGGGTCATCTCAGAATAAAAACAAATTTCGAGTCTTTGACCTCAATTCGACTTTTATGGGAGGGACTTGTGATACCCGGAGGAGGAAACCACCTCAACTCATCGATGACCCTAATATAAAAGGAACATCCCTAATCATCCAGAACCGGGTCGGGAGCTCAGCTCGGGAGCTCGGAGCTCGGCCAAGCTCCCCCACCATAATTCCTAGCTCGGGTCGGGAGCTCAGCTCGGGAGCTCGGAGCTCGGCCAAGCTCCCCCACCATAATTCCCAGCTCGGGTCGGGAGATCAGCTCGGGTCGGGAGATCAGCTCGGGAGCTCGGAGCTCGGCCAAGCTCCCCCACCATAATTTCCAGCTCGGGTCGGGAGCTCAGCTCGGGAACTGGGGGCTCAGCTCAGCCCCAATATTAGTAGGGAGTTAGCTTAGTAAATGGGTTCGACAACCTTGGTAAACTAATTAAGATGTTAGGATCAATGTTTAGGGCGAGTTCAGGAGTTCAGTAATAACTCACTCACCCTTTTCATATGACCCCCGGGGGAGCAGCAATATAGAGTCTTAGTGATGACAGGTCAGCTCGGATAAAATGTACATGTCGATATCTTCACGGTCAAGCTAGATTCAGACGAGATATCCGCCTATATATTCGGGATTGCAATCCCGGGATTCTCGGGTTCCTGATAAAGAAGGTAAGCGTAAGATTCGGAGTCCTCTCCTATAAATACCAGGTTCACTTTCATTATTTGGATCCTAATTTTCACTCGTGTACACACACCACTCTCTATATTTCGCTATCCTAGCATCTGATTTGAGCGTCGGAGGGGATACGCCGGAACACCTTCCGGCCTCCTTTAACACTTTTGTTCGTGGTTTCAGGTCAGCAACAGGTCATCATTTATTGGAGGAGTTTTGTTAGCGCGGCTAATTAGCTCATCCAAGAAGATCACTTTATTGAGGCATATCATATATATATTCATTATTTGTTACAAGAACCAAAAGAAGAAAATCCGTCTAAAGGCTTGAAGCCCTGAATTTCATTATGTATTTGTATCGTTTTCAATTTACCACTTCATTTATCAAACTTTACTTTGATGTTAATAATTAATATATGGTCAAATTACAATATATATATATATATATATATATATATATATATATATATATATATATATATATATATATATATATATATGGTCAAATTACATCAGCAGCCCTTACAAAAATTTAAATATACGCATAACCTTTTTTCAAAAAAATTAATTGTATTTAAAACTCTGTGTTGTTTTAAAAGTCAATGATAAAACTCCTTACGAAGATTTATATTATTTATAATGTTTTATGTATAATTGATAAACATTTGAAATATTCATATTAGTTATAGAGATTTATGTATGCAGTTGTAGGTTGATGAATTTTGAAAGATGTATATTGTTTGTAAAGATTGATGTATGAGTATTTTTTTTTTTTAAATGATAAATAATTGTTTTAAATTTTTGGTGAGTTAACCCGTTCAATCTACAAGAGATTGTATTAAAGTTTTCTCAACTTACAAAATTGACAGACCTTTCGAGTGGTCCTTTTGGCTAGCCTAGCAATAATCACTTCATTTTTCTATTATATCATGTCCTAATCCATATCTCCAACTTTTTACCTACACACATACAGCTGCATGGACTCGAAATTTTAATTAAATATCGTTTGACTCGAATTCATTATATATATATATATATATTCACCTAATTTTCGACCATCTTCACGATTCCAACCATCGAGATTGAAATTTTTTACAAATGATACATCTTTGGATTTGTATTTTCGAGACGATCCTATCGTGAAAATTTCAAGGCAATCAGATCAATGACGGAGCCAGAAATATCAATCTACCCGGACTAAAATTTTAAGCTCTCCAATACTTTAATTTTTTTAATTGAGCTACCCGGGCTAATATCAAATTAATCCAAAATTATTGAAAATTAATATATTAAAATTTCAAAAAAAATTGTGAATCGGAGTTGTTTTGAGCACGGATGCACATTGAACCCTTAGGGTGTGAAATCAAAACTAATATATATATATATATATATATATATATATATATATTATTAATTTTGGTATCACGCACCCTAGCTAGTGTGCAGGATTTTCGTGAGCAATCACTAAAACCCACCAATGTTCCATTTTTTACAAATCACTAAAATTCACTAGTAGTGATCGCTCACGAAAATCCTACACACTAAAATGTGTGGTATCAAAACTCATATACATATATATTTATTAGTATTACATATATATATATATATATATATATATATATATATATATATTATATGACACCTGGATTGTTGATTACCCTGATGTCATGCAAGGGAAAAATATCTTCTTTGCATGAAAAAATATTTAATAGCCGGCAACACATTAATTAGTATTCTTAGCTTGTTTTATTTGGCGGAAAAATACTATTAATTAATATCTACCTTTGCATTAAGTTTGCTACCTGTCAAGTTATAATCAAAGCAAGACTATTATTATACTTTAAGCAAGTTTGCATGACCGTGTTTTGGTGACGATATGTTTTGATCCATTATATTTTTACAAAAAAATCAAAATGAAATTTGTTGAAGTAAATATAATATTTCATCCAATTGAACTACTACGGTAGCTCTTGGCTTCACTTTTTGTTATGGTTGTATGTATATCAATGTTCTAAAAAGCGTAAAATGTGTCGAAGCGTAGACATCAAACTTTAAGTTTTTTAAGTTTAAGCGCGATTACTGCGAGTTTAAGCGTAAAAAAACGTTTTAAATTTAAAATATAATTTTATTCATCTCAAAAAATCAAGTTTAATACATTAATTTTTTGTGAGATTCTAATTCAATTTATTTCATCATTCATTTTATATCTCGTGTCATCGAACATAAACTAAATTAATTGATCTAATTTAAAACATTAGCTGTAAAATCTCTCAATATGTTCTACATTCACATTATCGCTACACTTGGCCATACAATATATAAATTTCTAACAATACTAACAATCACTCACTAGTAAAAATGTTAATTTATAATCTATTCCGTTTTATTAATCAATTTTGTTTTATAGAAAAATCATATTTATGCGGATTTAATGACACTTGACATATTCAACCTATGTCTGACCGTTTTTTTACCGATTTTGGTCGAAGCGAAGCGTTTTAAAAAAACTTCAAGCTTAAGCAAGATTAAGCGAGGTTTAATCAAGTTTTTTAGAACATTTATATATATATATATATATATATGTATGAATTGGAGACAAGTAACTCTATTTTAACATTCTAATTCGAGCTTGAATTAATTTTATCATAATAGTTTGATTTAAGCAAAGTAATCCCACGAAAAAAATTACTTTGGACTCAAATTTAGTATCAAGTTGATCAGTTTTTCTCAAACGTGTATATATGACCAATTGTAGCGCGAGCTTAATGAAAAATCTTATATTCGTGTAATGTGCGTATATTGTGTTTGAATGAAAATATATTAATATTACGGATGATCTAAATTTACAACATCAGCAAAATCAAGAGAGATCATGTGATGAACATCCTAAAAAGCAAGTAGATGAACGAAGACATGATTTATTGTATCTTCAACAATATTGTTGTGTATAAAGTGTAGAAACTGATAACTTTTTAAATATGGGTTTTTTTAATTTAATAATTTAAATTTTTGAAAAAAAGGAAAATAATAAGTCCACTCGATTCACGTGCACAATTGTTAATAAAAAATGTTTTAATATTAATATTTATTTTAAAAAATAACAATAATAAAATTCCGCCCGCACACAAAATCGTCTGGTTCCCTTTTATGTAATAGGCTGGGTGCGTTCCTCTGCTTCTGGCCCATCTGGTCTTCTGCTCTGAGAGCCCAGACCCATACTCATGGCCTTCTCTCCACCTGAAAAGGAGAGTTTTTGCCCTCCATAGGATTCGAACTTGGACCACCAGGCATATATCCAAATTCAACTCAATCCTGGCACCACCTTTTATGTAATGGGCTGGGTGCGTCCCTCTGCTTCTGGCCCATCTGGCCTTCTGCTCCGGGGGACAGGCCCATACTCATGGCCTTCTCTTCACCTGGAAAGGAGAGTTTTTGCCCTCACTAAGTTGATCCTTTAGTGTAAAAAAAATCGCACACGAAAAATCCTGCACCCCTAGGGTGCAGATGATCAAAGTGCAGATGATCAAAATTATATATATATATATATATATATATATATATATATATATATAAATTTTCAGCTGCCCAATCAATGATTCCCAACTCGTTTTCGACCACTAAAACCCGATACCGTGTTTTAGTTATGCGAAAAATAAAAAAAACAACTAAAACCCAATACCGAATTTTAGTGGTCGGAGACGAGTTGGAGAAATATTGTTGGGCAGCTGAAAATTTCTCATATATATATATATATATATATAGTTTTGATAATACGCATTCCAGTGTGTGCGATTACTAAAACCTATTAGTGAGTTTTAGTGATTTTTATAAAAAAAAAAAACACTATAATTAATAACTAAGAGTGGTTGCTCACAAAAATACTAGGATGAGTGTTAAAAAAAAAAGAAAAAAAATTATATATATATATATATATATAGAAATTTTCAGATGCTCAACCAATGATGCTCAACTCGTTCCCGATTAATAAAACACTGTTTTAGTGATGCGAAAAATAAAAAAAACAATTAAAACTCTGTGGTCGAAGATAATATGAGAAAATATTGTCGGCCGCTGAAAAATCCTCGTATATATATTTATTTATTTATTGGGCGCACTGTGTCGCCATCAATCAAAGCTTATTAAATGATTATTTATTTATTTATTTATTTTTTCTGTTACTACACAACATGAAGATCTTGAGGATGACATTCTGACATTATTATACAATTTTGATTGATTTTTTCCTTCGATTTTTTTCAACGTTATTATAATAATGCTTTCAAACATCAAGAAAAAGATGACAGTTCGTGTTAGGACCATAAAGAATTATCAGTGCAACTGGAGCAGTGGATGTCTCTTCCTTCTTGACCATTACTTTTTTTTTTCCCTGTCATTTATTGTTTGGTCCAAAGCTCGAATCTTCGCTGTGTTTTGCATCCAGGGGGAGCCTAACGTTGTACAATCTGTACTGGGATGGCGTCTAACCATGTATTTAAGCTCCATGAACAGTGGTGAACAAGTTGTTAAGTGTGTAAGATTTGTGGGTTCGCTGGTAATTGGAGTATGAGGACTCATAAAGGAAAGCGTTCTGAGGTGAGTATCATGATGTGAAATGAAAATGTTTGTTGAATTGCTTGAATGGTAAAGTTGGTTATAATTTGTTTGCTTTTTTTTTTGTTTCTTGACAGCCCTTCTGGCCATCCATTGTGATGAAGAAATGGCTGAATATCAAGCCAAAGGTTAATGATTTTAGTGAAGATGAAGTTGATACAGAAAGCGAGGATGATGGTATTTGTTTACCAAAGTATTTTTTTATTCTAAATTATTGCCTTTTATTTTTGCAGAGAAGAGTGGGAATGATAGTTTGGAGTTTTCTTGAATTGTCTGTGCTAATTTGATTATTCATTTGTAGGATTATTTCTTGATTGAGTTAAGTTTTAACATATATGAAATGTCTCATCAGCTTGTTCACCGAAACATGAAGCTATGCATGAGGATTATGTCAGAGTTCCGCAAGGATTTCAATCCAAATGTTTGAATGAAACAACAAGAAGTAAGTAACTTTGGTAATAACTGTGCTTTAGTGTAGGAAAACAGCTGGCTGTTTAGTCACTGGATTTCAAAGAATTAAATTTCTGCAAGATTTGTGATTCTTAGGAATTCATGAGAGTTGCTCGTGTAACTTGGAAGTCTCGTCTGAAGTTTATAAAATATATGGAAAGTTTTACTTTTTATGTAATTTGTTTGTAACTGATTGTATCAAGTATTAATATTAATTTTTAGCAAGTATTATTATTAATGTTCTATGATGGGCATCATACATATTACATCAGAACAAATTGGAATCTGTTTCTAACAAAGCTGCTTAACTGATAAATGTACTTTATTTTGGTGTAGATGATGGAAAATGTAATCATCCAGGGATACCTTCAAAAGAGTATTCTTTAAAACACAGAAGGGGAAAATCTGAAACTCTACGAGTTCTGTACATTAACACAAAAGATGTGAGGTTTGGTGATTAACTTTTAGTGGACCTTGCTTTCATTGAGCACCTTCTCTTTCATTTTCTGTAACATAACAATATGATTCATTAACCATTCTTTTTTTGCAGAGTAACTATAGGCACTTGGAATGTCGCTGGTAGACTTCCTAACGACAATCTCGAGATTGATGAATGGTTATGCATGCAAGAGCCAGCAGATATGTACATTCTTGGGTAAGTTACATCTGAAAACATGCGAGTCCTTCTCATACTTGAAGTTAGAAGAATCAACCTAATTATTATGTGATGCTAAATTGTAACAGCTTGACTAATGCTTATTTACTTTATTTTTTCAAAATTTCTTCTTTAAAGGTCTCCTGGCAAATGATTTAAAAGCAAAATCCGTCATCTTGATTAACTTTATTTTTCCTGTTTTCTCAAGGGCTTATGCTTTACAAATTGTATTTATAGTTAATAAGAGAATGTTTTTGTACTTATAATTTTGCTTATCTACCACTGAGTCCATTCTTGATCATACATTATTTTTAGATTTCAGTTTGATTTTGAATTTCTGACAAATTTATGGTGCACAGTTTTCAAGAGGTTGTTCCTTTGAATGCTGGGAATGTACTCGGAGCAGAAAATAGAAGGCCGATATCCAAATGGGAGGCAATCATCCGCAAGACTTTAAACAAGTCCTTTGAACCTGAAACTAAACACAAGAGCTACAGTGCACCTCCCTCTCCTGTTTTAAGGACTTCCTCTGCTTCTGATGTACTTGCAGATGTTCCTGTACTGGACATAATCGGAGAAAATTCCATAGGCACAGTTAAAACCAGTGATAGTGACAAAACCAGCATTGGGAAGAATATTGACATAAGTAAAATATACGGCATTGATTGGGACAGCAGATTAGACTGGCCTGAACGCTCACTGGAAGCGACATCTGAAACTCTAGCTTCTAGAGCTAACTTACGAAGAGTTCTGAGCAGTTCCGAAAGAATTGGCTCTGGATGGGTAAATAGCAGTCTTGCCTTTAGCCCTCAAACTAGTGGTCAACATGGTTCTGCCTTTGCAAGAATGCATCATAGCTCTGGAAACTTAGGATTGATTTGCTTGGACCAGGAAGATAATAAGTTTGAAGTTTTAGATTCTCTCTCTGATGAATCAGAACAAATTTTTGAAGATGAAGAAGATTCATCAGCAAAAATTTTAGAGGTCAAACAGTTAAATGCACCTTCAAAGGATGCATTGAAATCACGGCCAATGTATGTACGAATCGTGGGTAAGCAGATGGTTGGTATATATGTATCAGTATGGGTGCATAGAAGGTTAAGAAGACATATAAACAACTTGAAAGTTTCTCAGGTTGGAATTGGGCTAATGGGATACATGGGCAATAAGGTAGTGCTTCCTTATTCTTCCTTTCCCCTTCCTTTTCCTTCCTTTCCTCTACATTTTTCTTTATCGTCTATAGTTATTCTTTCTGTTTCTTTTTTCATTTGCGTACATGGAGCATAAAGTTATGATAGCATTAGATACTATAAATTATGATATCGTGTAGAGTAGAACAGATGAATGATTGTTCTACCAGAGAGTGCAACTTATAGATACTTCAAAATGTTGCACTCCTCTGTTACATGATGGATTCCTAGCGCAAATTTGTCGTGACAAATTCTTATGGCTTCTGTACAGGGATCTGTTTCTGTTAGTATGTCCCTTTTTCAAAGTCGTCTATGCTTTGTTTGTTCTCATTTATCTTCGGGTCAAAAATTTGAGGATAAGCAAAGGCGAAATTCTGATGTATGTGAGATTTTACGGAGGACTCATTTCTCTTCTGTCTTTGACATTGAGCAGCCCCAAACAATTCCTTCTCATGAGTAAGTGCACTCTATAGTTAAGATTTTCACGTACATCTTAATCTCGTTTTATTTTTCTGCTTGGGCATATTCCAATGGGAACTATCTGTTTGGTTTGAATTTCAAGTACTTTGGTCTTGAAAGCTGTTTCCTTAACTGGACAACTATTTGAAGTCTTATAGTGTCATCTTATTCAGTTATTCTCATTCGTCGAAACCTTTTCAACGAGTCTAGAAATCAATCAACTTGTTTTACTTTGATTTATGAAACTAATTAATTTATTTCTAAGACCAATATGTTTCCTCTCAATCTCTGGTAGAAATGACATAGGAAGAGTTTGTGCTGATCCCTTGAGCTTTTGAACTTTTTCTCTGCTGCATGTGAACCAAATGGCTGAGGCCATTGTAGTGGCATTTCATTTTTCCTTAACTGGTTAGTAAATACTTAGACTCGTGTTCTGGTATTTTAGGATTTAGAGAAATCAACATGAATAAGATATAATTATACTATAGATTTAATGTTCTATAATTAGGTTGTTATTTTAGAAAACTACAAAAGATTACCAAACAAATAAAAATTGGACATATCGATAGATTGACGCTCTAATGTAGTATAAGGTAGGTATTGTAAACTAAAATTAGGCATACCAAATAGACCAATTTCATTAACTTCTTACTTAGTAAATCAAGATATTAATAGATTAATATAGTATAAGAAGGGTGATTTTTAGTAAATAAAAACAACACCACCGGAAGAGACCAAGTGTGATTACTTTGATTACTCTTGCTTATATATTGGTTTAGAAGTATGACATAGAGGTATTTATGTATGAGAAGTGTAGAGGATATTCTGTTGGTGATTTTATAATTGTCTTGCAAACAGAGTACATTCTTTGTAAGGTGCTTTTGTATAATATATAGACTAGCAAATGATTGAGTGTGTATATATAGTGGCAAAGTTGTGTGGCAATAATTAGTGACCCAATGTTTGGATGTAACAGTCAGATATTCTGGTTTGGAGATTTGAATTATCGACTCAATATGTTGGATGAAGAAGTGAGGAAGCTTGTTAATGAGAAGCAGTGGGCCGAACTTCTAAACAGTGATCAGGTATCATTGGCAGCTATAGTATTTTGTGTATGAACTGTCAAGTTTCCTATGTTAGTGAAGATAATCTTATAATGATTGTGGTGATTTATTCTGGTGAATTAATTGATGGATTATACATCTGAAAAACAGACTTATCTTGGATCAAGGGGTTTGAAACTTGGAATCTATAGATTTGCATATACTTTGATTCATCTTACAAGTAAATTTGATTCGATTTTGATGAGGTTAATCTGAAGGATAAGCTGTTATTCCCAGTGTTATTCTTTCTTTGTCATTTGATATGTACTGTGATTTGAGAGGGAGATATTCTTATACACGACAGTTGATCAAAGAGCTTCGAAATGGGCGTGTGTTCGATGGGTGGAAAGAAGGGAACATAGACTTTGCACCCACATATAAGTATGAGATCAACTCTGACAGGTATGTTGGGGAGTGCCCTAAAGAAGGAGAGAAGAAGAGATCTCCAGCTTGGTAAGTTGTAATTTTCTTCAAAAGATGGCACCGTTGCTACTTTTAATGTACATATGTTGTCAGTTTAACATGAAGAAACCACCGTTGTATATTCTGCAGGTGCGACCGTATACTTTGGTTAGGGAAAGGCATCAAACAGCGTTCTTACAGACGAGCAGAGACGAGTTTATCTGATCATCGCCCTGTCAGTTCAACATTTTTGGTTGGAGTCGAAATATTTGATCAACGCAAGCTCAAGAAAGCTCTCAACTTCTCTAATGCAGCTGTACATCCCGAGATTTTTCTGGATGAAGCTGAAGAATTTTAGTTTTAGAATGCAACTCGATGAATAATAATTTATGCTATCATCATTTTAAAACGATGGCAGTAGAAATTTTGATGTTGCTTTTACATGTGTTAAATTCGGAAAACATTATTGAGTAGATTGTTACAAGGTTACTTACGCAATGTATATCACTCTTGCAACATGTTAATATTATTGTGTTTAGTTACTTGAAGATAACGAAGGTTGCATTGGATGATTTCATTAGGACAAGATCTATTGTTGCGAATAATAATAAAAAAAAAACCCGAAGGGAAAGTGAATTCTAATTTTTACTCTTCGTCCAAATGCTTTGGGATACTTTGCGTCGCCTTCATGATTCTATCAACTATCCACTGAAACTTTCGGGGGTTTATCTAAAGCGCACCGAAAAGTAGCGGCCGCGGGTTTTCACGTCACAAAGTATATATATATATATATATATATATATATATATATATATATATATATATATATAGTTTTTACTTGTTTGTTTGTGTATTCAGCTGACATATATTGACATGTTAATTTTTATACGTAAAAATTTATATTTTATTTAATTTAGGCTACCCTAAAAAGAGTATTTGGTTTCATCCCTTGTCATGTGTATCATTTGTCTTTCATGATTCATTAATGAATATCCCCAGTTTATGGTAATTGCTGAAATTCGTGTTGCTTAAGCTTTTCTGGTAAATAGTTGAACTCGTCCTAGAGAAGCAGTTTTTTCAAAAGGAGCAGGTTTATATGTGATGCGATCATGGATGGCTCGCATGCTGATAAAGTGACTAAGGATCCGTTGGAGATGCCACGAGGACCGGTTACGAGAGGCCGAGCTCAGAAGTTCAAGGAAGCACTTCAATCCTTGATGTTGAAGTCGCAAGAGGGCGTTGGATTTCTTGATATTCAATTTGGAGGTAGTTATCACCGTATTGAGGTCAAAGGCGGTCAAGAAAGTGAAGAAATTGAAGACCTTGTTCGCAGCCCAGGCGCGCCCGCGCCCTTATTTTGCGAAGAAGAAGCGCGCCCGCGCTTACGGATGTCAAATTGACGAAGAATTGTGCGAGCTCTCGGCGCGCCCACGCCTTACAATTGGCGCGCCCGCGCCTTGCCCTGCGCAACAAAGGCGCGCCCGCGCTTAGCCCTAGCGCGCCCGCCCCGATTATTTTACATGCACCGAAGGTGTTTTGTGTGTGTGTTCGGGATTTTTAATATTTTGGCATTATTTTGCTTATTTTAGGTCTCTATTCCTACTAGGAAACTTTAAAAGATATCTTTGATATCTTTTTGATTTATTTTGCATTATCTTTCAATATTTTGGGTTGTAATATAAATACTACAACATTCATTATTTTAAGGGCAATTAAGATTTCAGATTATTGATTATTCCATACAAAATTCTCTCTAGAATTTTATTAAGCTTTTGCTTACCCAAAAATCAAACTTATCAAAGTTTTCAACTTTGTGGCGTTTGTCGATTGATTATCCTCGTGGGTTGTCAGAAACAGGTTTTCTGAAGGTCCCGTTGTGATCAATTGTTTTCTTCGTGATTACTGTTGCTAGTTTCGTTGTAAGCTAGAGGTGGTTAATCCAAAACTTTTTACTTGTTTTCAAGATCGGGCAATTTCTTGATTTTTTTTGTTATTGGATTGAGGGTACGATTTTAATATAGTCGTGTTTGCCTTCCATACATTAAGAATTCATATCATTTGGTATCAAAGCCAAGGTTTTGAATCAAGTAAGTATCTATCTTCATCTATCTCTGTTCTTCGTGTTCTTCGTTCTTATTTGAGTCTATTCTTTATCAAATTTCTGTGTCGTTTCTTTCAAACTTGTTACCCAAGTCTCGTGTCTTGTGCTACAAGTTATAAAATAAAAAAAAAAATCGGTCAAAAAAAAAATTAAAGGACCGAAAGCTTCAAAAAAAAAAAAAATAATAATAATAAAAAAAATAAAAGGAACAAGATAACTTGTGGTCAGTTAAGTAATTCGCTCTTGTTCATCCTTGAGTGCAAGTCAGAAATTCAAGTTCATAAAAAAATTCTTCATCTTGTTTTTGTCAGTCTTCGAGAGTCAATCTTCAAGTGTCTACGAGTTGTAAACTTGAAAGTTTGATTGAATTCTACATAAAGCAAAAGCCTGCATAAATTGAGTGAAAAAAAAAAAGAGTGGTTGAGTGAATTTTTTGGAGTGAATTGTGAGAATTTGTGTGAGGTAATTTTATTACTAACGTTTTCTTGCAGGTACGATGAGTTCTTCTAGCCAAAACTTTTCTCAAGGTCAAATGGATGAATTGACCAAGATGATGATGACGGCTTTGGGGCCAATACATGAGAAGTTGAATAAGCTTGAAGTTAGTGGAGGTGATGGTAAAAATAAAAAAAAAATATTTGAGGAAGATGATGATGGTGGAGAGGATGAAGAGAGTTTGGGTGAAAATTGGGTTAGAAATAGGAGGGTTCATGAGGGTGAAAGAAATAGAAGGGGAGCTGTGAGAGGAAGATACATCGAAGGGAGTCGAGAGGATGAGAATATTAGTGGGATTAAGATGAAGATTCCTTTGTTCCATGGGAAATCTGATCCGGAGGCTTATTTGGAGTGGGAGATGAGAGTTGAATCGGTGTTTGATTGCCACAACTACAATGATGCGAAAAAAATAAAACTGGCGGTGGTTGAGTTTGTGGATTATGCTCTCATTTGGTGGGATCAATTTGTTACTTCTAGGATGAGGAATCGAGAACGTCCCATTGAGACATGGGAGGAGATGAAGCAAATATTGCGAAAGAGATTTGTGCCTAATTACTACTATCGTGATATGTTTAGGCGTTTACAAAATTTGAAGCAAGGTTCGAAGAGTGTTGAGGATTACTTCAAGGAGTTGGAGGTCACCATGATTCGAGCTAATATTGAAGAGGATCATGAAGCAACTATGGCTCGTTTCTTATGTGGTTTGAATAGGGAGATTCAAGAACAAGTGGAGCTTAGACATTGCATGGATCTTGAGGAGATGGTACAATTGGCCATGAAAGTGGAACAACAACTCAAAAGGAGAGGTATGGGTCGAAACTCTACTGTTGTGGGTTCTTCTACTCCTTGGCGTCCAAACGTTGGCAAACGAGAGGATGTCAAGCCGGTGTCCAAACAAAAAATCGACACCAAGCAAGAAACACCAAAGCAAGGAGTGCAAGGTAAATCTGAAACTCCTATTAATCGTTCTAGAGATATCAAATGCTTTAGATGTTAATGTCTTGGTCATATTGCTAGTCAGTGTCCTAAAAAACAAATAATGATTGTGAATGATGGTGGTGAGGTTGAATCGGAGAGTGAGGAGGAGAATTATGATGATATGCCTGCGTTGGAGGATCCCGATGACGAGGGATATAAGGTAGTCGTTGGAGAGTTGTTGGTGACTAGGAGAGTGTTGAATGTGAAACAAAAGGAAGAGGAAGAAAATCAAAGGGAAAATTTGTTTCATACTAGATGCTTTGTGAAAAACAAAGTGTGTAGTGTCATCATTGATGGGGGTAGCTGTACCAATGTTGCAAGTAGCGAGCTTGTTGAGAAATTGAGTTTGCCTACTTCAAAGCATCCTCAACCCTATACATTGCAGTGGTTTAATGATAGTTCTGAAGTGAGAGTGACTAGGTGAGTTGTGGTGCCTTTCTCAATTGGGAAATATGGAGATGAAGTGGTGTGCGATGTGGTGCCTATGCAAGCGTGTCATATCTTGTTGGGTAGACCGTGGCAATTTGATAGGAAGGTGACACATGATGGGTTTAAAAATCGTTATTCCTTTACTATGAAAAAGGAATCTGTTGTATTGTTATCTATGACTCCAAAGCAAATATTGAAGGATCATTTGCAAAAAAAAAAAGAAAGAAGAGGCCGAAAAAAAGAGTGAACAAAAAAGTGAGATGACCTTAAAAAAAAAGAATGAAAGAAAAAAAGATGAGAAAAAAATTGAGAGGAAAGAGGCCGATAAAAAAATATATATGACCCAAAAGAGTGAGTTGCGAGAGATTTTACATGTGCATACTCCACTTGTGTTGATTTTCTATAAGGAGATTCTCCTTAACACAAGTGATATAGCCGGAAATCTTCCGAGCAATGTTGTTTCTCTCTTGCAGGAATTTGAAAAATTATTTCCGGAGGATTTACCTCAAGGACTACCACCTTTGAGGGGAATTGAGCATCAAATTGATCTTGTGCCCGGAAGTGCGTTACCGAATCGTCCAGCTTAGGAGTAATCCGAAGGAAACAAAAGAGCTACAAAGGCAGGTAAGTGAACTTCTCGATAAGGGGTTTGTGCGTGAGTCGATGTCTCCTTGTGATGTACCTGTTTTGTTAGTGCCTAAGAAAGACGGTTCATGGAGAATGTGTGTTGATTGTAGAGTCATTAACAATATTACCATCAAGTATAGGCATCCTATTCCTAGGCTAGATGATATTTTGGATGAATTGCATGGTTCTAGTATCTTTAGTAAAATTGATTTGAAAAGTGGTTATCATCAAATTAGGATGAGAGAAGGAGATGAGTAGAAAACTGCTTTCAAAACGAAATATGGATTGTACGAGTGGTTGGTTATGCCATTTGGGTTAACTAATGCACCTAGTACTTTTATGAGATTGATGAATCATGTCTTGTGTGCTTATATTGGAAAATTTGTTGTGGTATACTTTGATGATATCTTGATATATAGCAAAAATTTGAATGAGCATGTTGAACACTTGAGAATTGTGCTAATCACACTAAAGGCTGAGAATTTGTATGCTAATTTGAAAAAGTGTGTGTTCTGTACAAAAGAACTTGTGTTTCTTGGTTTTGTTGTGAGTGCTCAAGGAGTCAAAGTTGATGAGGACAAGGTAAGTGTAATTCGAGATTGGCCAACGCCTACTTCAATTGGCCACGTTCGGAGTTTTCATGGTCTTGCAAGTTTCTATAGGAGATTTGTAAAAGACTTCAGCACTTTGGCGGCTCCTATGACTGCAGTGATCAAGAAGAATGTTCCATTCCATTGGGGCGAGGAGCAAGAGAAATCTTTTGATATCATTAAGCAGAAATTAATTAATGCTCATTTACTTGTATTACCTGATTTTTCTAATACTTTTGAAATTGAATGTGATGCGTCAGGTGTAGGAATTGGCGGTGTGTTGATGCAAGGTGGACGACCAATTGCATACTTCAGTGAGAAGCTAAGTGGAGCAGCGCTGAATTATCCTACCTACGACAAGGAATTCTATGCCTTGGTTCGTGTGCTTGAAACGTGGCAGCATTATTTGAGGCCAAAAGAATTTGTGATTCATACGGATCATGAGTCTTTGAAACATCTCAAAGGACAACAAAAGCTGAACAAGAGGCATGCCAAGTGGGTGGCGTTTGTGGAGACTTTTTCCTATATTATCAAGTATAAGCAAGGGAAAGAAAACGTGGTAGCAGATGCTCTATCACGAAGGTATGTGCTTCTATCTACTCTGGACTCTAAGTTTTTGGGATTTGAGTATGTGAAGGAGTTGTATGCCAATGATCATGATTTTGGTGAGATTTATGTGTCATGTTTGCATGGTCCGAAGGATAAATTTTTCATGCATGATGGATATCTGTTTAAGGAAGATAAATTGTGTGTTCTTAAATCGTCCATACGTGAATTACTTGTTAGGGAATCACATGGGGTGGTTTGATGGGGCATTTTGGTGTGGTTAAAACTTATGATACTTTGTATGAATATTTTTATTGGCCACATATGAAGCATGATGTTGAGAGTATTTGTGAGAGATGTGTGACTTGTAGGAAAGCTAAGTCTAAAACACAACCGCATGGATTGTATAACCCACTTCCTGTTCCTAGTTAACCATGGGTAGATATTTCGATGGATTTTGTTTTAGGATTACCAAGATCTAAGAAGGGGAGGGATTCTGTGTTTGTGGTGGTTGATAGATTTTCGAAAATGACTCATTTTATTGCTTGTCATAAATCTGATGATGCATCTCATGTTGCGGACTTGTTCTTTAATGAAATTGTCAGATTGCATGGCATGCCTAGGAGTATTGTTTCTGATAGAGATACTCGTTTCTTGAGTTACTTTTGGAAAACATTATGGTGCAAGCTTGGTACTAAATTACTGTTTTCGACTACATGTCATCCTCAAACGGATGGTCAAACTGAGGTTGTTAATAGGACATTAGGAACTTTGTTGCGTGCTATAATTAAAAAGAATTTGAAGAGTTGGGAAGAATGTTTGCCATTTGTGGAGTTTGCATATAATCGTAGTGTGCATTCTACTACAAATTTTTCACCATTTGAAATTGTGTATGGTTTTAATCCTTTAACCCCGTTGGATTTGATGTTTTTGCCTATGAGTGAAAGGGTTAACATGGATGGTAAGAAAAAGGCGGAATTTGTGAGAAATTTACATGAAAAAGTGAAGGCGAACATTGAGAAAAAGAATTTGCAGTATACAAAGCAAGCAAATAAGGGAAAGAAGAGAGTTGTGTTTGAACCAGGAGATTGGGTGTGGTTGCATTTGAGGAAAGAGCGGTTTCCTGAAAAACGGCGCTCCAAGCTTCTACCTAGAGGCGATGGACCATTTCAAGTATTAGAGCGCATCAACGACAACGCCTACAAATTAGATTTGCCAGGTGAGTATAATGTCAGTGCTACTTTCAATGTTTATGACTTATCTCCGTTTGATGTAGGTGAGGAACAAGATTTGAGGACAAATCCTTTTCAAGAAGGGGAGGATGATGCGATCATGGATGGCTCGCATGCTGATAAAGTGACTAAGGATCCGTTGGAGATGCCACGAGGACCGGTTACGAGAGGCCGAGCTCAGAAGTTCAAGGAAGCACTTCAATCCTTGATGTTGAAGTCGCAAGAGGGCGTTGGATTTCTTGATATTCAATTTGGAGGTAGTTATCACGGTATTGAGGTCAAAGGCGGTCAAGAAAGTGAAAAAATTGAAGACCTTGTTCGCAGCCCAGGCGCGCCCGCGCCCTTATTTTGCGAAGAAGAAGCGCGCCCGCACCCCTTGATCGCGCGCCCGCGCTTACGGATGCCAAATTGACGAAGAATTGTGCGAGCTCTCGGCGCGCCCGCGCCTTACAATTGGCGCGCCCACGCCTTGCCCTGCGCAACAAAGGCGCGCCCACGCTTAGCCCTAGCACGCCCGCCCCGATTATTTTACATGCACCGAAGGTGTTTTGTGTGTGTGTTCGGGATTTTTAATATTTTGGCATTATTTTTCTTATTTTAGGTCTTTATTCCTACTAGAAAATTTTAGGAGATATCTTTGATATCTTTTTGATTTATTTTGCATTATCTTTCAATATTTTGGGTTGTAATATAAATACTACAACATTCATTATTTTAAGGGCAATTAAGATTTCAGATTATTGATTATTCCATACAAAATTCTCTCTAGAATTTTATTAAGCTTTTGCTTACCCAAAAATCAAACTTATCAAAGTTTTCAACTTTGTGGCGTTTGTCTATTGAATATCCTCGTGGGTTGTCAGAAACAGGTTTTCTGAAGGTCCCGTTGTGATCAATTGTTTTCTTCGTGATTACTGTTGCTAGTTTCGTTGTAAGCTAGATGTGGTTAATCCAACACTTTTTACTTGTTTTCAAGATCGGGCAATTTCTTGATTTTTTTTGTTATTGGATTGAGGGTACGATTTTAATATAGTCGTGTTTGTCTTCCATACATTAAAAATTCATATCAATATGTCAATGAAAAAGGAGAAATAATTGGCATGAGACAAATTAATACATATGACCCGATTTTGTCCTTGAATTAAGAGTCGGATTATTGCAGATCTTCCTAGCAAAATGGTATATTGCAGATGCTTAGTCGTAAAATAAGAAATTAATAAACATAAATTTTTTTTTGCCTCACAAAGAATTACTCAATTATAAATTAACATGTTTTAGTTGACAACATTTTCTATTCTTACCGGCAGTGAACCCATATGCCTTAATTGTGCGAATATTATATTTTTATCATTAATTTTTTTTTATCATGTATCGTTTGAATGAAATGAATTAAGTTCTTAATTTGGACAAGGTTTTTAAATCATCAAATTCTAGGATACTTTTAAAAAATAATTCACATCCAATATTATGTTTTAATTATAAATTTGACAAAGCTTTCAATTTTACCATACCAAGATGGCGAGATTCAATTCTATGTGGTAACTCAATGACATGTGGGTTGTTTTGCTTTTTACCCATGCATTTCATATATACATGACATTCATATCTCAAAAGTCGAAATATTGATCAAAGGAAAATGGAATAAAAAATTAATTTATTTCTTTTTAAAGAATGGAAAATGACAGAATTATGGGTGCAGGAGTGGGGCTTTATTACTTTATATTCAAAATTTTTATAAACGAAGTGATCGATTAATTCCTTGACCAAACTTCTTAATTTGTCATTAATTTTGGGACCATTTTAGTTTGCAGTAATGCAATTTCTTAATTTAGCATACTAGTCCACGTCCCGACCTAGGGAACTGTTATTTTGTAAAAGTCATTAAGAAAACTGTGTTATTTACATTTTATTTTAAAAAATGTTAATTACACTCGACATATATATATTTATATTATAGATTGACATTATTATTAAATTTTACACAATTTTTTTTCTATTTTATTTCATTTCATGCCAAAATATTATATTTAATATAAACTATAAAAATACAAATTTCATATATACAAAAGAAACTAAATTTCAAATTAGAGAATGCATGTTTTATATCATAAATCATCTTCAAATATCATCGTATTATTATGAAATATTTTATTTTAAAAATATCTCAAATAAGTTATGTCACTAAAAATTTATAGTATATTGCTTGATTTGATTATCAGTTAAATTAAATATGTTTAATTTATTTCAAACAAATAACATCAAGTCAATATTATTATTAAATGAAGATAATTTGTTTTTTTTTTGTTGGAAAAACAGTATAATCAATACGATATTAAAAAGAATATTTCCGTCTAGAACTTTATCAAATATGTTTTTTGAATTTGAATTTTTTTAATGAATTGAAATAAAATAAAAAAAATAATTTTAAAATGAAAAATAAAGTATGAGATAATTAAATCCTGTTAATTATAAGTATCTTTATTTAATACTGGGTAGTTAATTTGATTTAATCCTATGGACGTTCGATAGAGCTTGAGATATAAATATAAACAAATTAAAAACTTACAATTAAAGGAAATTGTACAAATTTGATATGTATTAAGTTTTGAATATAATAATAAGACTAATATAGTTAATATATATGAGAAAGTATAAGTTTAGATTTTGGTATGTACAAATTTGATATCAATTATTAATTTATAAAGTTTTTATTATAATATAATTATTTTTAAAGATTTACGCTTTGTTTAAACAGGTAACTTTGCATGGAGCCATCCACTCTTTCACTCCATGAACCTATTGAGTAAAATTTAATTTGGTACACGAACTATTGGTTAAATGTCAAATTGATATACGAAATTTTGTTAATGACTTATTTGGTACATATTCACCGGATTCCGGTCAATTTCCGGTGACATTTATGTAAAATGTCCAATTTGCCCTTTATTATAAAAAATGCATATTTTATTTTAGATTTTAATTAGATATATTTGTATATTATATTTTATACGTAAAAACTGATTTGACTAAAATTTTTATTTGTTCATAATATTTATTATATTAGATAGATTATATATTTTAATGAGAAGGATTAGATAAATTATATTAAGACATACAATATCTAAATAATTATAAATAAATAAATTGATACCATAGAAAATAAATAAATATTTTTTTAGCTAAAATTCTGATTTCTGTATACATAATTTTCTCGATAATATTTTGAAAAAAATTATTAAATAAATAGTGATTGTGATAAAATATTTTTAATATTTTAATATATAAAAATTTATTGAATATATATTTTAATAAAAATATTACGTAAGTTCTGCTAAAAATTAATTTTAATTTTCAAATCATATTTATAAGAAAAACTCATCGAAATACCAATTAAACTTCGATAGAACATGTCACGGTTTTTTAATCAACGAATAAAAAATTAAATTGCGTTAGTTCGAGGGTTTAACCGGTGCGTACCAAAAGGTAGCGGCTGCGGATTTCTACGTTATAAAAAAAACAAATAAAAAATTAAAAGTTTATTTAAACACAATAATTTTATAAGAGAACGTGCTAATCAAAAAATTAAAAGTCGTTCTTGATTTTTATTACGGACAAAAATGATGAAGCTGTTTTTGAAACTAAAATAATATTAATGTTTTAATTAATTTATATCATCAAAAGACTATTATATATACCCTTTTCTTCATCATAATTTAGACATGTATCAATTAAGCCATTAACAAAAATTCGTGTACCAATTTGACATTTAACCAATAGTTCATGTACCAAATTAATTTTTACTCGTTATTAATTTATCAATTATTAATTTATAAAGTTTTTATTATAATATAATTATTTTTAAAGATTTACGCTTTGTTTAAACAGGTAACTTTGCATGGAGCAATCCACTCTTTCACTCCATGAACCTATTTTATTTGAAAATTGATAATTTTTATTAGGATTTTTAATTCGAAGGGAGATAATTACTAACAAAATTGGCTGTATTATTTGTCGATGAAAATTTAAAAAGGATGTATTCAATTTTACATTCATCTTCGATCTCAACATCTTCTTCTTAAAATTTTACAAAATATTATTTATCAAAATATCATCAAATTCCAAATTACATTTTAAAATTTTTCCGAACACAAAAATAGAATTTCAAAAGAAGGGAAATTAAGTTTCCTGAAATTATTTTTATGTATAATTATGAGTTTTATTTTATTACATTTGAAATTTAATTTAATTTTATCTACGAACTTGTGGTTTACTAGTTTAGTTTTAAAAATAAAAGATCATGAGCCAAATTAATTGAGAAATTGACTTGGAATTTCAGAATAAAATTTATGAGCCAAAAATAGACCATAAAATCTATTTTAAGCTTTAATTTTTAATTTTTATTTTTAAAAAAAAACAACCAGGGAAAATCCGAAAATTTCCAAACCCCGCTGCATTCCCCCCTCCCCCCTTGAAACTCTCTTGGCATGGTCAAGCCCTTTGAAACACCTTATTTATATTTGACTCGAATACTCAATTCAATGTATGTATATATACATATACATATAAATGTATTTATTTATAGTACAAAAAATTTAATTATAATTTACTTTTGTTGAATCATGTAAATTTGATGAAACGAAGAAAATTATTACTATGAAGCTAATTTTATTTTTGTAGGATGATGATATTGGAATAAATTATTTATGATATTTTATTATATTTTATATGATGTTTAGTTTATTATTTTTTATCTTTAATTTTTTTATATTGTTTCTTTAGAATTTGGTAAATAAGTATAATTTTGTCGAAATAATTCAAAATTTTTAAAAAATACAATTGTAGGTGATAATGGGTACGTAGGATATATATATATATATATATATATATATATATATATATGTATGATCATCCGATTGATATGAAGATGATAATGAAAATCGAATATTCGACGGGATGAGATGATATGAGGATGTGTATGGGGTGATTACAATAAATGTGGACGAGGATGGTGACATAGAATCATATTCAAATCCGACTCATTGTCATCCCTAATTATGCATGACACTAAAAGTAGGTATTTTAAGCTCATTTAAACTATTAAAAAGTAGTTACTATAAGCCTATTATTTTTACAATATATATATATATATTATAGATTTTTTTTTAAAGTTTCCCGAATGTCCAAAGTTTTTACTGCCTTAGGGCCAACATAAATATGAGATTTTTGTAACATATCCAAAAATATTTAAAAAATTATGAAATCTGAAATTTGAGGTGAATGTTATGAGAAAAAAAATATTTGAGGTGAAGAATTTATTAATGACGGCCGGCGGGTCACCGGAATAAAAATTGGTAAGGAAAATTAGTAAATAATCGAGAAAACTATAAGAAGTCGAAATTAATTGAAATATGATTAGTTAAGTTGCATTTTATATCTATAGGTTTTTATGCAGATCATATGTAAAGAAATTACGTATTTCCGAGCTAAAGACATGCACGAAGTCTTGTGCTAACTATCGGAGTATCTAAACACTGCATAGTTTTTGGGATTAGCGCGTATGTATATATGTTCATGTGGCTTACGAGATATTTATGTGAATGAGATTTTATATATGACTTTGCATGTGTGATATTATTTATGTGAATGGTATTTAATTTATATGTTTTGCAAGACATTTTATGACTTTGCATGTGTGATATTTCTTGGCTGGGTCTCGCCGGCCTTCTCAAGTCTTTTGTTGAGTGCAATAATATTTCCTTATTATATATGAGCCTTAATTTGTATGCCTCCTATACTATGAATCATATTCCCTCCCCTAAGTGTAGGATATAATATATATAGAATTACCGTGATATATGGATATTTCCTTGGTTTTACTTTCCATATATATGCTAGAGGGCTTGTCTTTGTGTAATTATTTTACCATGAATTATTGTTGGATTAATTAATTAACATTTATTCTTAAGTTATTTTGTTTTACAAGTAGATGCGAGTGATGTTAGGGAAAAAGTTACCGTGGTATTATTATGTATTCTTCAAAAATAAAGTTGCAGAGAGCTCATAAATTCATCAATTCGTCGTAGTTAATGCACACAAGAAAGTTTTGAAACCTCCTTTTTTTTGTACGCACATTCATGAACTGCCTCATTAGGAAAAAACATCGCTTTCCATGCTTTTCCTTTATGGATTTTGAAACCAATTAAGATCATCCAAAAAATTGTCCTAGCTAGTTAAATTAATTTCAATTTCATGCACGTCATGAGCCCTAAAAATATATGTATGGATCCTATTTTGGGTTTAGTACATGCCGCCCGCAGGGCACTACCCTGCGGGTGATGTGTAACCCCATGATTGGTCAAAATTAGTGGGTCCCGCGTGGAGCCCACTGATTTTAACCAATCATGAGCCGCCACGTCACCCGCAGGGCACTACCCTGCGGGTAGCATCTACTCAACCCCTATTTTGATACATGTTCGAAATGGACTTGAAAACGACTTATGACATAATTAAGACCGTAAAAATATTTATTTTGATTTTTTTATTACTTCATTAATCCATAACATCCACCAATTATTCAGTTCTTGAGAATGCCAGAAGCTAGCCATAATTTCATACATTCCATATAAATTGCATCTTAACTTCATTTAATTAATTTGTCTCGGGAAATTCTTATAAATCTAAAATCTTTCGTATGATATCTAATGATTTCGTATAAACCTTTTAATTGACATTATAAATACGTATATCTGAGTCTATATATATATATATATATAAGCATGCACTAGTGGAGTTGAGATCATTCATCACCTATAAGCGAATTGATCATTAATGTGCAATATGGGTTGATTTGCATGTTTATTTAAAATCGAATGTTTTCACATATGAAGTTAACATTTAATTATCTTATAAAATATTTATAAATAGAGAATTTACTAATTACGACACAGCATATTACAATTGGAACGAAAGAAAGATTCGCCCATAATTAAGAATCCTTTGAAGCTAAGGTATGATGAATCCCATTAAACGAATATATGCATCTTCAATCAATAATTTGAAGCAGCTAGCTAGCTAGCTTTTTCATTAATTATATTTATTATAATAAACCCACGCACTTAATTTTTTGTCACTATAAATATGTGTGTTGGATATTGCATGCACCTACGTTTTCTTCTACCACAGTTCTCTAGTTTCTGTTGGTTTCCGATCGATCGATCGATTGTCCATTAATTATTATATTTATAAATATCTCGATCCTCTTCTCGGCCTGTTTGCAATTATATATATATATATATATATATATATATTCCACACGTACGTTTTCTTCTGCAGTTTCATTTCACTTCCAGTGTGGCTACGCTAGCTAGCTAGCTCATTTCTTCTGGTCGGCTTACTGTAGCTTGGAATTCACACGATCGACTGCGCACTCATTGGCTTCCTAGCTCTAATTACTTACGTCTAAAAACAATCATTATGTCGAGGATTAGGTCTGCGATTTGCGTGACAGCGCTGCTCCTTGTGGTTGGAACCATAGTCGGCATCTCCATTTACTTTTCTAGAATGCAATCTAATTCCTCCCACATGCATCCTCATGTTCCTACCACACCACCAGCGCCGGGGTTACAATACAGTATGATCTTATCCAAAACGCAACCCGGGGCCTTTAGGACGGTCGGAGATGCCTTGGCTGCCGCTCCTACCTATCTTCCAGACATGTTCTACATTCATGTCCAAGCCGGTGTATATCAAGAGCTTGTTGTGGTACCCAAGAACCTAACCAACATCGTGTTAGTTGGAGACGGAGCCGAGGTGACCAAAATCACCATGAATCGACATGCTCCAGAATTTGGAATTTCTATAAGCCAGTGAGTATAGTTTCAAACTTCTTTCCTACCTTCCAACTGCATGATATATAAGTTTTCTTAACATATATAATTTTCTTTTGATTTATCATCTATTCTTGGAACTGGTTTCGTGGCCAAGTTGATTACCTTTGAGAACTGTGCCGGGCCAGGATCCCAGGCTGTTGCTGTTACCAATGAAGCGGCTCAATGTGCATTTTACAAATGCACATTTCTTGGATTTCAGGATACATTATATGCCAGATGGGGCACACAACTCTTCCGAGAATGTGATATCTATGGTACGATAGATTTCATATTCGGAGATGCCACCGCCGTGTTTCAGAGCTGCAATGTTTTTGCCCGAGCATCAAATCTTATATATTTCACAGCCCAAGGAAAAAAGGATTTGCTCGACTCAAGTGGGTTTGTCTTCCAGAATTCATCGTTCACTGTGGCCCCAGGGTTCGAGCCACAAAATTCAGAATTTTTGGCATAACTTGGCAGACCCTGGTTCGACTACTCTACGGTAGTTGTGATGGAGTCGTACTTGGGTGCCATCATTAGCCCAGCCGGATGGGGTTTATGGTCGGGTCATCCAACTGACAAGCTCGCATATGTCGAGTACAGGAACAGGAACAGGGGTCCCGGAGCTGACACGAGCCACCGAGTGAACTGGACAGGCTACAAATCATTGGAGCATGATGCAGGAGCAATACAACAGTTCACTATCCAAGAGTTTCTACACGGCGATACTTGGATACCACGAACTGGCATCCCATACACTGCTGGGTTTATATATGATTAGGCATGCAATCGTAGAATGTGCATGTACACACTCTTTTATACCCCACGTACACTTTGTACACATCTATGTGTAGAGAAATTGCAGTTGTTTTTAGTGGAATGTAATATTTACATGATGATTTTTGTTTAAAACGTTCTTTTTAAAAGGAAAAAAAAATTATGAATTAATTACCAAAACCAACGTCGTGACAAAAAAAATAATACTTAATATATACTAGCATTTTGTTGCACACATTACATGCTAAACAATCCGTTTTTTATAATAAAATTATATTTCAATTAAAATTGTAAAATAAAATGATTGTACTATATATTAAATAAAAAAATTGGGAGGAAAAATGAGAGAAATAGTTAAATGAAAAAATGATTGTACCAAGAGACCAAGTAAGTTTCTTTTAATATATTGTATAGATATCCAACAGTTTAATTCATTAGCTTTTTATAAAAAAAAAAACACACACATGCACACAAAAATTGGGAGGAAAAATGAGAGATAGTTAAAATGATTGTACTATATATTAAATGTTTATATATATATATATTTTATATTTTTGTGGGCATACCAAGAGACCAACTAAGGTACTCTTAATATATTTTATAGATATCCAATAGTATAATTCATTAAATTTTTTATAATTGAAAAGTTTTCTGAACAAAGATTTGAAAATTACTCATCATATTATCGAGTGACTCGTCATATGTCCTTGAAAAAAGGCTAGTCGTATTTCATAGGAGGCTTGGGTCATATTCTCCTCCGCTTTTCATAGGGATTGAGATTAAATGGATGAAAAATATATAAAATAATATTAATTCAAAGCCTCACCAGGCATATATTTATCCCTTAAATAAAAAAAAGTTGTCGAATTTGTTTAATTTCGATGTAAGAAATATAGGGTACTGCTTACATGTGCGAGCTGATCAGTCATGTTATTTTTGGTGAAAAACTTGAAAGTTAATGTATTTAGATGGTTGAGTTCGAAAAATTTCAATGAATTGGGTTATGATAATATCCAATTAATAGTATACTGACATGGATTTTAAGATGAGTTCTTCTGATTACGGTAGATTCAATTCGAAAAATTTCCAAGTCGTGCTAGCAATTGAGATGAGATAATCTCGATCGTTATGTTAAAACTATTTCCAAACCATCAAAGTTCTACTAAATGGATTATCTGCTATGGGAATAATTCGGAAAACAATGTGCGGTTTGGTCGGTTTTTTTTCATGAAATTTGAACGGAATTGTTGTGTGCCATTGCGTTAGCAAGATTTTTGAAATGCTATTTCATTTTTCCCCCTAACATACTTCTTCCCCTGTTATCCTCCGATGGCCAGTCCTATGGTTTGTGAGGTATAAGAGTTTCTAAAATTTGTGCTGACTTGAAATGCTATCATTTAAGTAAGATTTAAAGACCTTCTATCTCGTATGACTCTCAGTGAATAACTTTAATTGGACAATGAGTCGTCTATCAGATTTTCTTGGTTTCTTGGCTTCTAAATTAACTTTAGCCTATAAATAGATGCAAACATGAAAACATGAATCTAATTATGTAAAAATAAATGACAACCAATGTCGAGCTCTCTCTATCAGTGAATCATAAAATATATTAGTACTTACATGAAACTCATCTTCGTATCCTTCTCCATATTAAATTCAACCTCGTTATTTTCTTCATATATATATGTGGATTTTTTTTTTATTTTTTTGTGTAGATGAAATTGAAGATGGGGTTAAATTGGGTTTCACATTGCATGTAGAACACCTCATAAGATTGGATATGCTAATTCATTTATTTGTTGTCATTTTTTAGACGTTTGGGATTTGTTGATCATGTTCTTTGTTAAATTCTTGTTCGTTTAATGTTCGATTGATACTGCTGTTTTAAAGTTTCAGTGGTCGAATGTCATTTAGGTGATCCACATTTGTTGGCTTCTCTATTTGTGTGCCATTTTTTTTTAATTAACCTTGGTGGGTTAAGAATGCACTTCAAAGCCAAAAAAATGTTGTGTATACGGAGGTTAAGAATTGCTTTGAAACTTTGTTATTTGTTGTATTTATTTGTAACTAAAGGTATAAGTAAGTGTATTGTTTATTGTTTTTGTTTTTTTAATGACATGAGAATCCGTAACTTTTATTTTCATGAGTGTGAACTGAGTAAATCTCCGGACTAACGTAATATCCTACAAATCATGCTAGTCAGGTATATTAGATATGCTTTAATATTGGTCATATAAAATGTTCATGGTGTTGCGATATTTTTGTGCCCGCAAGTGCACGGTGTCAAGTTTTAATATACGATGAGTAGAGTATCGTTCCCACGAGAATTGAAAATTTATATTCACACTAAATACTATAATTAAAATAATCTCAACTTTGTTCAGAAAATCAAAGTTTAAAATTCAATAAAAAAAATAAAATAAAATAAAATAAATCCATAATTTTAAGGATGGCTTTGGGTACACGATATGAGACGGGTTCTAGATACAATATATCAATCGATTTTCATTCATGCAAATCATATCAATTGATTATATCATCTATTCCAATTTATAGGCCAAGAACCCTTAATTGTTATTTACTGCCTCTCCCGAGCACCGAGTAAATGTTATTATTCTAATGCTAATTTCGGTATCCCTATCAGAAATCAAACAACAAAATAATTTATCAAATTCTATGGTTCTCTTTCAATGACCTCAAAGAAACTTGTAAGCCTCCCGATTCTACAAAAATCCTAGGTTGTGTTTCCTATGATCCTATTCAAAATCTCCTCTCACGAGCGCCAGATTTCAAATAAATATAACAATTTAATTAGTGATCAAGTAATTGAAAGACAATCAAATCAAGAATACACAAATAAATTGTTAAGAACAAATAATAATAGGCAAAATAATAGTTAAAACATGAAACTCCAATCAAGATCCGTCAATATCTAGAAACAACTAATAAGTTTATAATGAAATAATCAAACACATAGACATATCCAAAAATCTCAGATTAATCAAGGAAAATAATAAAAATCACAGAGTAGAGTTGATTCTCCGTCCCCAGATGAATTTCCTCTGTCGTGTGATTCGATTATCCCTTGTCGTTCGCTCCCACGTCTCAAATCCGTGTCCCAAGCCTACTTGAATGCGTAGTTGTGTGGTTCTCTTGTTTGGGTGCCGCTTCTTCTCCTCTTGATTCTCTCCAAAACGTGCGGCTGATTTGTGCGGCTCCTCTTGATTGTGTCCTTGAAGTCCCTTTTATATGTCCTCGAAGCCCGTCAAAGAAAGCCCGACAAATCGAGAGTTTTAAAGTTGCAAAAATCTCCCAATTTCTCGCACAGAGCGGCGCGGGCGCGCAATATAGTGGCGAGGGCACGCATGAGCCTCGAATTTACACTTTTTTTCACGTCCATGGACGGCGCGGGCGCGCCTGAAAGCGGGGCGGGCGCGCCTTTCTCTCGCATGAGGAATTCTGCAACGCGCGACAATTTTCAAAAACTCATATCTCCCAAACTTACCGTCGGATTGAGCTGAAATTTTTACAGCACCTTCAAAACATCCTAAAATTTATTATGAATGGTGGAGATCGGATTTTGACGCTTCAATAATTCCCAGTAATTTTTTGAAGTTGATACTCCATAATGCATCATTCCGCTTCTTCTTGCTACTTTCGCGCCAATTCTTGAAACTCAGAAAAACAACAACAAATACGCATAATATCCACTCGATACATCACAAAAGTCAATTCATCATATATAAATTAAGTGCATAAAATTCACTTATCAAATTCTCCAAAACTTAGACTTTTCCTAGTCCCGAGCAAAACAATAATGAGCAATATAGTCGGCCTTCGAATTTTTACATTCCAAGATTAAATACACACGTCCGCTAATTTTCTCAAGAGTTATCGTGTGTGTGTGATTCACCAATCTTGTCTATCCTCCTCGCTTTCGATACACTAGTGCAACAAGTTTGTTTCATAGAATCATCAACTCCGCTCTCTAGTTTCAAAACACTCTCCACCATGTTCAACTTCTACTCAATAGGATAAAAAGGACTTTTCAAGTTATATCAAAGATTTTTCATAACATCGCTGGATTTTGCACCCATTTTTATTTTAGCCCCATAAATTACCCGCAAACTTAGCTATAACTAAAGATAGGATTCGGATTTCAATCCTCTCGTCTATAGCCCGGATGGAGCATCAACCCCATTTTGTCCGCAAAATTAGCCATGGATTGATGATTAGAATTTCAATCCCTTTCCAGGCCCGGATGGAGTTTGCTTTAACAAAAATTAATTTTTTTTTCACTTTTGCAACCCCATTTATTCCGCATACTTAGCCAAGGACAAGGGAATTAGGATTTCAATTCCTTATCAATGACCCGGATGGAGTTATTATTAATTTTTTTTATATTTTAATGCCTAAATCATTTCTAAGCTCGTAGAAGTCTACCTCAGTTTCAAGCATAAATCACCAAAGTTAAGAATCAAATCATCCAATTCACTTCCAATATCACAAAGCTTCTCTAATCACTAGAGTCTAGACAATCAAGGCATAGTGCATATGGGTGAGAACTCAAGATTAAATATAGCTAACATTAACATTTTTAACACCAAAAATTATTTTCATCATAGGCCAAAATAATTACACATCATGCATTTAAATCACACTAACTCATAAATATTTTTTCATAATTTTCAAACTTCACATATCCCCCCAAACTTAAAATGTGCATTGTCCTCAATGTAAAATAAACAAATTAAATAGCAGAGAAATAAACGTACCTGTGACAACGACCATCAGTAGTCGTCATTTTTTTTCATCGTAATTTGTAGCGCATTGGGGATATAGTAGGGGTAACACCACCAAACTTCATCTCTACACAGCCTAAAAAAAATGACGAGGGACAAAAATTTAAGAAGTAAATATATAAAAATCAAATAAACATAATAAATAAATAATACTAAAAACTCTTGGGTTGCCTTCCAAGCAGCGCTTAGTTTATAGTCCTCAGCCCGACTGCATCTGCACTTTCAAAACTTTAAGATCTGTGAATAAACTGCAGACATAGACAAAACAAAATAAATTAATCCAAAAATAATGATAATAATAAATAGACAATAAAAATAAAAATTCTAAATCAAAATCAAGATCACTTGGTAACAATATTAGTGCACAATAAATTGAATCAATCCCCGGCAACGGCGCCAAAAACTTGTTGCGTAATTTTCTGAAGTTGCTGCTCCATAATTCATCGTTCCGCTTCTTCTTGCTACTTTCGCGCCAATTCTTGCAACTCACAAAAACAACAACAAATATTCATAATACCCACTCGATACATCACAAAAGTTAATTCAAATCATATATAAATTAAGTTCATAAAATGCACTTATCAAATTCCCCAAAACTTAGGCTTTTGCTAGTCCCGAGCAAAACTATTCAAAACAATAAATTCTAAAAACTCAATCTATCTAAAACCAACAAGAATAGTCAAGAAATATTATGGAGCAATGGCCTCAGCAATGATTTCAAAGAATTTTCAAATCCAATCATATCACATTCAACTAACACTTGAAAATTTCAGCCAATAACAAAATAACCGCATAAACTCACAATCTCCACAACTCACGTTTCAAAACACCATTGTCCAAATTCAATTCAAGCATTCATAGATCATGAGGACTTTTCAAGGTAGCATAGGATCAAATTATAGGATATTGAATCAAAAACACTCACAATAAGGTAAATGCAACGAATAAGCGTGTGTGCGTGTTTCGATCAAAATTCATAATCATTAAAAGCATCAATCAACAGTCCATAAACTAAATTCTCGCAACTTTTCTCCACTAGTATATTGGGCAACTGAGACTCGGTCAATAGGATTTCATCAGCTTATAATGTAAGGCCTGACTTATGGCTACAAATGAAGGATAAGAATTCAAATAAGGAGTAATTTATATTTATGCTTAATCTAACTTCAATCTCAACTCCTTTTCATTCACAACTTCACACTTTTTTTCTCAATTCACTTCATTGTTTTTTTTTTTTCAACTTTTCACTTTATCTTTCACAATTTTTTTTTCTTTCTTTCACAAATTTTTCAACCACATTTTTCAACTCTTTTTTTTTTCTACTACCTTTTTTCATCATTTTCAATTCATCCACCACACCATTCCATTTTTCACAAATAAAACTAGGATAATATAACATTTTAGCATTCAAATTACTCCTTTAAAGGTAGGAATTAGTGTATAGGCTATTCAGGTAGTCAATGTAGGACCTTGAAAAAATGACGAATGGGGGTTTAATCACACGTTTACACGCATGTCATTCGATTTTCAATAAGCTCAAATAAGGTACTAGGGATAAAAAATAATTAGGTAGCTTGAAAGGCTCAAACGAATTCAGAAAAATTGCCTAAATCATTCCTAATCACAGTATTGCCCGTATTTCGCCTCGAAGAGTGTACGAACTAGTTCTAGACAAGTCTCAATCCACAATTAAATCATACAAATTTCCAATCAGTGCAAAAAAAAAATAATCATCAGCAGTTAACGATGATTTTCACAACAAAATCAGATTTTCGCACCTCAATGTACTAATATACGTGTAAGCTCAAATGTGCAACTAGGAATAAATTAATTCAATGAAAATCAAGTCCAAAAAATCCAAACAATGCCTCAATCATATCTATGTCTGTATGTCTTAAAAAATCAGATTCAAGTATTAATCACAGAGTATATAGGAAATTGTTCATTCAATTGGTTCCATTTTTTTCTCAAAAATATTTGTCAGATAGGCAGACAATCATGGATTTCAGTTATAGCACAAAACAAAAAATTTTCATCATTGGCCATGCATCCATTTCTTTCTCAACTTCATTTAAAAACTCAACTCACTCACTTAAACAACAAATAAACTCAAATAAAAAATTTTATCTATGAAGCACAATAAAGCTCAACTACTCAACTATCAACCAAACAACTAAATCAAACATTGATTCATCCCCCCAAACTTAATGTAATCATTGTCCCTAATGATTAAAAATAAACAATAAAAAGAACAAGGGACTCATACCTTCGACACCGAGCATCAGGCTTGGCTTCATCATCATCATCTCCATGGAAAGAAGGTGCAGCATCAGCAGTATCATCAGGAGACCACTGCGGAGGAGTTGGATAAGGCAGAACTGTAGGAGGATAATTCTGGGCGAGAGCGGCAGTGAAGTCATGCATATATGTCATATGTGCTCGCATCATCTTCCACTGCTTCTTCATCTGAGCAAGCACGGCCGTAGACTCATCACGAGTAGAATACTCAGTGGCCGGATGCGTTGGTAGTGACATAGGTCCTTCCAAATGGGAAGGTGCTGGCTCAAAGTGTGGTAGTGGCTCAGAGTGCTGCGGTGGTTCAGCTGCCTGTTCAGAAGTACCGGTCGCTTTCTTCTTCTTGTCCCGTCTCAGTGCACCAGTAATTTTTATAGGACCTCGAATTGGAAGAATCTGCTCCGTATCATCCCACACAACACCAGCTAACCGACAAAGTTGAGTAATCAAAGACGAGTGGGGTAAACTGATAGTCGAAGAACCCCTAACTGCAGCAATAATAGATTCCTGAATCACCCTCCCAGCATCAACATATTTTCCAGTGACAATGCAGTACACAAGACCAGCTCTAACCTTAGTCACATCGAATGTATGCCCAGATGGAAACATCCTGGAAGCCACAAACTCATGCCAATTATTCGCTTCTCTTCTAAGAAATATGGATGGAAATGTAACAGCTTCATCCTTCGCATTCCTCTTCCATTCCGCCCCATCCTGACACAAAGTCTGAAGTACTAGATTATCTGGAAATGACTCATTCTTGAATACCTCATACTCATCATCTGCAATGTCCAAATCCGGCATGTCATAGAGACTGTTAATTGTACTCTTATCAAAAGGCACCAATTTTCCTCGAACTCGAACTTTCAGATTCACGTCTTTGACCATCAAATTTGCATAAAACTCATGAATCAATGATAAAACAGCATTTGGTGGACTCCTCACAAATGTCTCCCAACCTCTTCTCTCAGCTTCAATTAACGCCGGCGCATTACACTCTCTCAAGCTCATTCCTCTTTCTTTGTGCATCCCTCTCTCCATTACATCAAAACAATACTCCTCTGCTGTGGAGTTCCAATCTGTGTCTATCATATGGAGCAGCAGAGGACAAAGAAAGTGCTCCCTTTCCTTTGGTTTTCGGTGGCATTATAACACAATAATTCAACTCAAATCAAATGCCTCAAACAATGCACTAAACTCTAAACAATTCCAGCAACGTTCAAACACAACTTTAACCCAAGCAATTCAACAAACACTTGGTATGCATGAAGAAAATGATATCGAAATTCACTGCATCAAACGTACTTTACAGCACAGCTCAGACAACTCAATAGCCTCAAATCACAACACGACTCAAGTGTAATAGATAAAATTTCAGCTTTTGCACCGTTCAAGAAGACAATTTTCCAAATCCTCCAAAATTTCCCTTTATGGACGAGCGTAGAAGGAGCAAGACAAATTCTGGGAATCTCAGCCTTGACATGAAGATCAAAATCCTAGAGATGTGATATTTTGTTGAGTGGAAAATTTACAATGATCGTGACAGAATGTGAGATTTAGAGAGGGAATCGAAAGAGGGATCGTGATTTCTGAAGTCTGGGATGTTGCGCAATAGCGCTAAGTAGTGCGCCGTTGAGATGCGCGATAGCGCTCGGGTTTGCGCGGTTGACGTAGCGCGATAGCGCTTGTGGGAGATGCGCGTTAGCGCTCGGGTTCGCGCGGTTGATGTAGCGTGATAGCGCTTGTGGGAGATGCGCGTTAGCGCTTGCTTAGGCGCAGTTGAGAGAGCGCGTTAGCGCTGATGGGCACGCAGTTGGGGTGCGCGATAGCGCAAGGGATGGCGCTCTTTGTTGGCGCGTTAGTGCATGGATGGCACAGCTCGGAAGCGCCATAACGCTTGGTATTGCGCACTTGACGATTGCTGTTGGAGTAGAGAGAGCGCGGACGCTCGAGAGAAGTGGCGCGGGCGCGCCTCTAGTTCGCAAATCAATACCATTTTCTTCCAGGGTATGGCGCGGGCGCGCCGCTTGCTCGAATTTAAGATTTTTGGAGCCTGAAAAAAATAGAAAATTAAGCTCAAAAAATTAAGCTCAAAAAATTAAAATAAAAAAAATACTTAAAACAATTAAATAAAAAAAATTAAATAACTGAAAATAAAAGCAAATAAAATAAAAGAAAATAAAATAAAATGCTCGGGTTGCCTCCCGAGTAGCGCTTGGTTTAGAGTCGTCAGCCCGACTTTCACCGGTATTAGATTTTTCCTTTCTCTTTTACTCGCCAAATAAATTCCACGAACCGCCTTTTAAATTTTACTTTCTTGTTCTTCGTGGCCTTCTTCGTTGATAAAATTGGCGCTTTACTCTTTGATTCAACCTCAACATTAGCTCTTGGACAACTCTCCAACTTCACAACCGGTTCAATTAAGCACAATTCTTCAATGGGTGGAGTGAGTGCTTTCATGAATAAGTTGAAGACCACTCGTTCGTACTCCACACCCATCGATAATTCACCCTTCTTGACATCTATTTTGGCATCAGCAGTAGCCAAAAACGGGCGTCCAAAAATCAGCGGAGCACCATGATCCACTTCAATATCCAAGATCACGAAATCCGCTGGGAAGATAAATTTATCCACCTTGACTAGAACATCTTCAACAATTCCTAGTGGATATGTAATGCTCCGATCCGCCAATTGCAATGAAATCTTAGTCGATTTCATGTCTCCCAACTCCAAGGCCCTGTAAATAGATAATGAAATTAAGTTAATACTGGCTCCTAAATCACAAAGTGCATTATTAAAATGAGAACCACCAATAGAACAAGGAATAGTAAAACTCCCTGAATCTTTAAGCTTTTGTGGCATCTTCTTTTGAAGCACCGCACTGCACTCTTCATTCAAATTTACCACCTCGTTCTCTAGCACTCTCCTTTTCTTGGACATCATCTCCTTGATGAATTTTGCATAATTTGGCATTTTCTCCAAAGCGTCAGCAAAGGGGATGTTGATGTGAATTTTCTTGAAAATCTCCAAAAATTTGGGGAACTTCTCATCCAATGCTTTCTTCTTGAACCTCTGCGGGTATGAAAGAGGAGGCTTGTACATCGGTTTTGGCTCAGGTTTAGACTCCTTCTCTTCGACTTTTTCCTCAGATTTCTCCTTTTCAAGAGCAGGTTCTTGGACTCCAACTTCTTTTTCACTTCTCAACTCTATGGCATTGCACTGTTCCTTAGGATTCACCTCAGTATTGCTAGGGAACTGGCCGCGGTTTTTGTCTTTCAGTGCGTTTGCCAACTGCCCAATGCTAGTCTCCATGGATTGCAACACCGCACCCATGTTGGCCATGTGCATCTCCAAGCTATCAAGGCGAGACTCAGTTCTGGCCATCCTCTTACCTGATTCCTGCACAAAAGTACTAACCACATCCTCCAAAGACGGCTTACTCTCACTCTTATTTTTCATGAACCCCGAAGGATTCAGCACATTATTATTGTTAGCATAAGAAAAATTTTCATGATTTCGCAAGCTAGGATGGTAAGTATTAGGGACAGGGTTACCTCTGTAAGCTCCATAACCTCGGTAGCCATTAGGAGTGATATAATTAACTTCCTCTAGGGCGTGTGATCCTTCAACTCCAGTTGAATCTGAAACATTAATCTTATTCAAAGAAGCTACTTGTGTAGTCAGTGCAGATAATTGAGCGATGATGGATGTGAGAGGATCCACTGCATACACTCCAGCCGGTTTCTTGACTCCCATACGCTCAGATGGCCATTGAAAACTATTAACCGTCATCTGTTCCAGCATATCGTAAGCCTGTACGGAGTCCTTTGCAAAAATAGTTCCTCCAAAAGAAGAATCTACGTTCATCCTTGTAGGCGCATTCAGTCCGTTGTAAAACCACTCGATCTGTTCCCAATCTGCAAAATTGTGGTTAGGACAACGTCTAAGTAATTCTTTGTACCTTTCCCACGCCTCTTATAGCTCTTCAGTGTCCAAATGCCGGAATGTGCTGATCTCTATCTTCAGTTGGGTGGATTTGACAGGTGGAAAATATTTCGCAAGAAATTTTTCTGCCATTCTCTCCCAAGTAGTGATGCTTCCTAGCGGCAGTGATTGCAACCAACTTCTGGCTTGATCCCTGAGAGAAAAAGGAAACAAGCGTAAGCGAATAATATCCTCAGACACACCATTAATTTTTACCGTATCAGTTATCTCCAAAAAGGTGCGTAGGTGTAGGTGAGGATCAGCAGTGGCGCTCCCATTAAATTGGTTCTGTTGAACCATGTTGATCAAAGCAGGTTTCAGCTCAAAATTGTTGGCGTTGATAGTTTCTCGAGCGATTCCAGAATAGTGAGCCTGAATCGTCGGCCTGAAGTGATCTCTGATTGGAACCAAGGGAGCTTGATTTACTTCTTCAGCCATTCTTTCAATTTCTTCTCTTCTAGCTCTTCTTAAAGCACGTGCAGTGCGCTCGATCTCCGGATCAAACAGTAGAGAATTAGCACTTTAAGATCGCCGCATAGACTGCAATTAAAAATAAGAAGAAATTAATTAGTAACTAAAAATAAAATAAAATAAAAACTCTAAATTAAAATCTAGACTAATTGGTAACAAGACTAAAAAATAATCAAAATTTACTCCCCGACAACGGCGCCAAAAACTTGTTGCGATATTTTTGTGCCCGCAAGTGCACGGTGTCAATTTTTAATATACGATGAGTAGAGTATCGTTCCCACGAGGATTGAAAATTTATATTCACACTAAATACTGTAATTAAAATAATCTCAACTTTGTTCAGAAAATCAAAGTTTAAAATTCAATAAAATAAAATAAAATAAAATAAATCCATAATTTTAAGGATGATTTTGGGTACACGATATGAGACGGGTTCTAGATACAAGATATCACTCGATTTTAATTCATGCAAATCATATCAATTGATTATATCATTTATTCCAATTTATAGGCCAAGAACCCTTAATTGTTATTTACTGCCTCTCCCGAGCACCGAGTAAATGTTATTATTCTAATGCTAATTTTGATATCCCTATCAGAAATCAAACAACAAAATAATTTATCAAATTCTATGGTTCTCTTTTAATGACCTCAAAGGAACTTGTAAGCCTCCCGACTCTACAAAAATCCTAGGTTGTGTTTCCTATGATCTTATTCAAAATCTCCTCTCCCGAGCGCCAGATTTCAAATAAATATAACAATTCAATTAGTGATCAAGTAATTGAAAGATAATCAAATCAAGAATACACAAATAAATTGTTAAGAACAAATAATAGTAGGCAAAATAATAGTCAAAACATGAAACTCCAATCAAGATCCATCAATATCTAGAAACAACTAATAAGTTTATAATAAAATAATCAAACACATAGACATATCCAAAAATCTCATGATAAATCAAGGCAAATAATAAAAATCACAGAGTAGAGTTGATTCTCCGTCCCCAGATGAATTTTCTCTGTCGTGTGATTCGATTATCCCTTGTCGTTCGCTCCCACGTCTCAAATCCGTGTCCCAAGCCTACTTAAATGTGTAGTTGTGTGGTTCTCTTGTTTGGGTGCCGCTTCTTCTCCTCTTGATTCTCTCCAAAACGTGCGGCTGATTTGTGCGGCTCCTCTTGATTGTGTCCTTGAAGTCCCTTTTATATGTCCTCGAAGCCCGTCAAAGAAATCCCGACAAATCGAGAGTTTTAAAGTTGCAAAAATTTGCCAATTTCTCGCACAGAGCGGCGCGGGCGCGCAATAGAGTTGCGAGGACACGCTTGAGCCTCAAATTTACACTTCTTTTCACGTCCATGGACGGCGCGGGCGCGCCTTCCTCTCGCATGAGGAATTCTACAACGCGCGACAATTTTCGAAAAATCATATCTCCCAAACTAACCGTCGGATTAAGCTGAAATTTTGACAGAAGCTTCAAAACATCCTAACTTTATTATGAACGGTGGAGATCGGATTTTTATGCTTCAATAATTCCCAATAATTTTCTGAAGTTGATACTCCATAATGCATCATTCCGCTTCTTCTTTCTACTTTCGCGCCAATTCTTGAAACTCAGAAAAACAACAATAAATACGCATAATATCCACTCGATACATCACAAAAGTCAATTCAAATCATATATAAATTAAGTGCATAAAATGCACTTATCACATGGTTATGGAACTATAAATTAAATGAGGGTGTATTCAATCTATAAGAGAAAATAATTTTATTTGCTACAAGGGAATTTATATGTTTTTGTTTTTGATCGGTGAAAATGTGTTGAGGAGGGTGAATGCACATTTCAAAATTTTCCGCTCTTTAGCAAAATTGAGTTCAGTTGAGTTGGCAACTGAATTGATTCTTTCTCGTTTGTCGACGTCAATTGACTAACTAATAGTGTAGAATGAAGTTAACTAACATATGAAATTTAAAACAAGATGGTATACATGACATTTATCTGGGTTGATTGGAAGCAATGTAAATAAGTCGAGATTATTTATGGATGTTCGGAGACTCAACTGCTCCTACGTCACATCCTTCTTCTACACATGAAGGATCCACTAGAAGACTTTGAATATTACAACACTTATAACACCCCACTCCAAGACCAAGACTTACCGCACTGCTATCCCGGAACTCCTATATTTTTATAAGACTTTGAATATTACAACATCTTGAAATAACTCACTTTAGTTTTGGACTTAAACACTGCCAAAATTGAAAGTCCTAACTTCAAGAATACCAACTTTCGATTGATTTGCTACAACATATTGACTGAATAATAGATTACAACTCAATTATTTGCACAATAATCCTTAATGAACAAATAAAAACTTTATGTTTGTGGTTGAATTCTTCAGCTAAAAATGATTCTTCAATGTAAGCTTGAACTCTTCGAAAATGGATTTCAATTGCCTTGATAAGATAATAGAGTTCTTTGTGAGTCAGAAACTTTCACAACTGGTCTTGGTCCCTATATATAGATGAAGATGCAATGGTAAAGTGATTAAAAATCTACGTAAAAAAGAGGCTGTTGCCTTGTCTTTTCTCAACGTTATCAATCTTTGACATCCATACTAAAAGTCTGAATCTACACATTCTGCTTTGCTACAGTGTAGGGGAAACCTTATCCAAATGTTGTTGACTTCAATTGATTGTCCTACTTGGCTGATATCTTGAAGATTGACTTGAAAATTTTTAGTTGAGTAAACTGATCAGTTTTGCTCAAATGATTAAGTTTAGCTTTGTCCAGTTCAATTGACTTTCACGTCCAGTTTAAATTATCTTCAGTTAAGCTCTCTATGAGTTCTGCTCTTGACTGGTTGACTTCAGTTGAGAACAACTGGTTCTTTTATGTCAAGTTAAGTTCGTCCTGCTGATCTTCATTTAGTTGTGAGTGTTCAGTCGAGTAACTTGTCTAGTTGAGAATTCATCTAGTTCAGTTGCTCAAATTCATTTTCATAATTTGGTTTAGTCTGATTTTTCCTTATGGTATTTTGATTACCATGTAAAGATGTAATTACAGTTGTTGTAATAAAACATGGTGTGATGTTTCATATTGTTATCTTGATTTGTCTTTAGATTTTATTTTGCGGACAAAATGTCTAAAGGTGGGGAGAATGTAGTAACCCAAAATCCATTTTAAGATAATAATATGTTAAACATGATTAAGGGTTAGTAATTAAACAATTTCGAGGTTTAATCGGACTTAAGAACTAAGAATTGGATTGTCATTATTTGAGCCAGTTCGGACGGTCCGAAGAGAACTTCGGACGACCCGAACTCAGCACCCGAAGGCTTCAAAGTAGGGCTTGTTGACTTCGGAGTTAAGGCACGCTCGGACAGTCCGAACTAGGATCGGACGGCCCAAACTCCTCCTGTGCCAAGTAGGCAGGATTACTCAGTCATGGTTTTTGAAAAGTGTTGGATTTAGGACACTTCGGACGGCCCGAAGTGGCGATCGGATGGTCCGAACTCGACGTGTCTCGCATGCAGGCAGTGAGTTGGATCGGACGATCCGAACTCGAGTTCGGAGGATCCGAACCTAGGCCGGGTCTTGGCCTATAAATAGGGGCCTCTGGAGTTCATTTTTGAATACGAATTACCGAGTTTCCTTATTCAGTTATATAGTGTGAGATATACACTTGAGGGCCCTATCGGTTATAATAGAGGTTTTGGAATAACCAAAGTGTGGTTATAGTCATCCGGGACTAGCGACTCCAAAGGGCTAACTACGGACGAAGGTATGGTCCAGAAATATGTTTAAGATTTGGGAGTACTTAGTAGCTTAGTTAAGGCTTATAGAACTTGTGTAGTGATACGGTGAACTTTTGAATATAGGCTTGGAACCTAGGATCCTACTAGACTTGAACTAGCCTAGAGATACGTACACATTGACTGAGATTGCCAGCGAGTATACATGTTTATATGTTGCATTTATTTGGCATTATTATGTGGCATTATGTATGTTTTACCGCTTTCTATACTCATATATCATGTGCACATACACGTTGAGCCTATACCTTGTTATACCTGATTATAGAGCCGCTCAGCTCTATACTCGATAGTCTGTCACTGAGAGTACCGCGACGGCGGGGACATGTATATCTGACTACTCTGGTGTACTATACGAGTGTGGTTGCACCCAGAGGTTGATCCGTGCGGTGGCAGCACTCATGTGGCGACGGTACTGAGCATGACTTTTCAGATGACCCTTTACCAGTCATCATGTTGCATGCATCATATAAATACGTGTACTCATGTTTATGTACTGGGCGTTAGCGCTCACGTCCTAGTTGTTATCTTGGACACCCTATTCAATGGGGCAGGTCGCAGGATGGACGGAGCCGATAGTTCGAGGCAAGACTAGGGAGCTGGAGCTTTTCAGGGGATTTTATACAGCAGGATTTGTTTAGCTGTATAAATGTTTTAGACAGTTTACTTTAATTTTTTCGATATGGTTGTATAACTACAGTATTAAGCCTAGACTTGTTTTACTAAGCTGACATGTAAATTATGGATTATGTTTCCGCACGTTTTACTCTGTTAAGCTTTTTGCTGTATTAAGTTTAATGCATGCTATTAGTTGTCAGTTAGTAGGTGATTCCATGCAGGGTCACTACAACATAAAAAACGTTGTCGTTTTTTAAATAAAAAACAAAAAAAATTAAATCACAAATTTTTAATATTATAAATCACTGAAATTCAAAAATTTTAAAATAAAATTTAATATACAATCTTCCAATATTATATATTATTCAAATATAAAAAATAATCGAATTATAAATTAATGAATACTAGAAAAAAAATATGCATTAATCTTGAAAAACTTTGATTCCTCACTTCAGCACATGTTAGCATCCCGAGCTTTCATAAAAGCCGCAACAATCTCTTTTCCTTTAATTTGTATCTCCATACTGTAAATTATTAAAAATAAAAACAAATATAAAACAAATATGAATAGATTACAATGAAAAGTAAACTTAAACACATTTATAAGTAAAAGAACATGAACTACGAATGACGAATTATCACTAAGCGATTGGAATTATCAAAAGATCCATTTAAACACATATTTATCTTATTAACAGCACAATCATTTGTAAGTATTCTCTTCGGAAGCTTCCTAGACCTAAATCACTTCTCTTCCGATCAACACAACTAAATGTCATGGTAAATATAGCATAAGGCATAAGGAAATAAACTATACTTTCATGTAGATAGTCCACTTCATTAGGTAGCACAAAAAATTAAATAATTCAAAGCTTTGGATAAAAATTTAATAATGCAGCTTGGTGAACCTCTAATGAGGGAAGGCAAAAGCAATATTGAAAGCAGGGATGGAATTAGATTGTTCACTTGCATGCTCTCTTCATAACCATCCTTCGAAATTTTTTCTAGTTCTGGATCCAAAGAAATGAGCAACTAGGATGCAATCAAATAAATTATCTTTTTTCTTTGCTTTAAGTAACAAAAATAGTATCAGCAAATGAAATAATGTAATCCTTTGGACCAAAAAAATCACAGGAAATAATTGGATACATCACATTTGAGTTAAAATCAAAAACATTATCCAACTTCAAATACATACACAAGAGGCAGTGCAAACTTTCATCCACGAAAGATTAATGCAACTCAAAATAAACTTACCACTGCCAAATTTTTATGAAGAAAAATTTATGCACAGATTTTAACTCGGGAGAGTTTGAAAAATAACCTTGGTCAACCAAATTTTTTTATTTATGACCTTTCTTCAAAAAAAATTTGCAAAATGACCTTCAAATACAAAGAAAATGCAAAAACAAAACAAAGGAAAAACATTCAAAAAGTTATATTTCAAAATCATGGTCAAACAAATGTTATTTAGTTAAATAAATCCATTTTAACTCGCTCAGATTTTGCAAAGTATAATAAATTTGCATCAAAATTCAATCTTATCAGAAAAATGGTTCATAGAACTCCATGGAAATATTCACGGCATAGCCTTCTTAGTTATACATAAATAAAAACATAAACATGTTATCGTTCCCAAAACACACCAACAAAATAAAAGTACACGACACTTTTACCATTTTCTTCCCCACAAAGCACCTCTATGTTTCACCATCTGAACACAAATATCAAAGTTCAACTCTCTTGGCATAATTTTGCGATATTATCACTATTAATAAACATCAGTAGAAACACAAAAAAATCAATGATGGATTGGCACGAAACACAAAAAAAATATAAATAATGTTTTTCAAACCGGTTCAATTGAATTAGAATCATCAAACCAGAGCCATGCTAAAACATGCTCAAAAGGTAAAAATTATTCTATACAACATCACGTTTCTCAGATTCAATAAAGAAGATTTATACAAACATGCTCACTAAAAATCCAATAAAGAATATTAATCAAGGACCAAAATAGAAACCAAAACAAAGAAATCAATAAAATAATATATTCGAAGCAAATATTATTATTTCTCAGATTGGGTTAAAGAGAATTACTTCTGCGGGTGCGTTTCTTGTAAAGAATATGGTAACCGCATTCACGACACTGAATCACATCCCCTGACTTCAGAGTGTTCTCTTGTCCGCATTCTGAAATCCCAAATTCAAATTCATCATAAATCCAACACAAAAAAAAACTCTCACGCCCACAGATTCATGCGTAAAGAACCGATCAAGATGAGCGCGAATAACAGTAATAGATTAAGCATACCTCCACATATATAGCTAACTGGTTAATGCAAATGGCTAGCGAGAATCCTTTAGCAACTCATTAGAAATTTAGCAGCCTTTGATAGGAGGAAGGCGCATCGGGTTCTGCAAATGGCTAGCGAGAATCCTCTGCAACAGCATCTCGTAAAAAATATAAAACCAACCAGTTAGCCAATCAAGCAGTTCATGGAGACAATAATTTAGAAACACCCAAAGTTGGACAGCTGGCAGAATGGAAGAGAATGACAATCAGCCCGATAAACACCAGATGAAAAGCATGTACTTAACTTTGAATGATTTAACACAAGAAGCCAAATCAGTAACACGAGTTCCTGAAAATATACACAGAATAAAATAATTTTGCAAAACACAAGAGGATGTTAACATAAATGCCTGATAATGAGAAATAAATAAGAAAGTTAACTTAATACACAAATAATTGATTTTAACGCTGAATTTGTCAATTGATTACATCTAATCCTCATGCACGATTAGACATGTGAGGCCCCAGGACACAACAAAAGCAGGAATGGTAGCATGTATATTATAAATAATGTTCAAATATCCAAAGCACGTTTCATGCCAAATGCTCAAGGTTGAGAATTAGTATGAATGTAAGACATTCCTCCAACTATTTGTAAGGTAATAGCTTTGGGAAAATTAGCAGTCTGGTGGGCATCTAAAATAGTTTCCTTCAAGCACGCAACTCGATAGAAATTACATGAACTAAATAATGATTCGGTTTTGCTCTTGGCAACAGCCATACAAAAGTTCCACCTCGAATCGATCACACAACACATATCAAGATCTGAGCTTTTAATATCTGAAAGCTCTAAGTAATCACCTAAACACAGGAGTTTACTATGCCCTGAACAGAAATTCAATATCGTCAAGTGAAATGACTTAGCTTTTGCACATGAGATATATACTCATCATATCAAGCTTAAAAAAGCCAAAGGCCCAAATGGAAAGACTAAGGAGAAATTCAAAAAAACGTAAGAAATAATTTCCCTCACCCACAAACCTTCACTTGAAAAAAGATGAAAATCAGAAAATCCCACCAAAATTTGAACTCAAAGAAGCATTCCTAGATCAAGTCTTTATTTCTTGACAAGCTAATTCAAATCCTTTGCAATTTCACTAGCAATCTGCAGCAAGCTAACCCAAAAAATAGCCCCACTTTCGACAGCTCCAGCAACTTTTACAAGTACAAGCTATATCACTCGATTTGTTGACTCTACTTCAAACTCAATAGTTCAAACATTTGGTACTACAAATAAATTTTGTACACCACCCAAGAGTATGCACACAACTCGAAACATGGACGAAAATCAAGATTTAAGACACAAAAGAGATGCCAAGAAAAGAGCAAAACAACTTCGTGCCATCAGATTTCCATGTTAACAGATAAATAAGTTTCAAAATATATTTCACGAAACAAAACACTAAAAGCGTTCACTAATATATGAAACTCACTCTGTATTTTCCACAACAATCGAAGCAATCACACCTGAAAAACGAATAACAACAACTCGCACAAGTATGGTCTAATAGGTCCGACGACTTCGAAGCTTCAGGTCACGATTTCTTGCTAGATTGGCATCAAAACGAAGCTTAGGATGAGCTCTAACCAAATTATAGCTCCAATCAAAGAATTCCGACGCCCGTGGCAGTGAATCAACGACAAGAAATGGGTGGGTAGGGTCGGGTCTTGGGGGAATCGTGAGACTCACGAGAGAGAAGGATAGGATTTTTCTTTAAAAGAAACGTAAAAAAGAATAGATATATAAAAATCGGGAAAAAAAAAGAAAAGATAAGTAGATATTAAAAAAATGCTCATCCACAACGCTTTTTAAAAAGCGTTGTGGATGACAAAAAAATGTTGTCTTTTACAAATTTGAAAAAATAAAGACAATGATTTATCATAAAAGCGTTGTATTTCTTTTTTTAACAACACTTTTTAAGCGTTGTCTTTAAACTGTTGTCAATGACCATTTTTGTTGTAGTGGCTCTGAACTAGAGTTTGGAAGGTCCAAAAAATGTCGGCAACTGTCAGTTGTTCTATTAGGGACACACGTTCAGGGTTTAGAGTTCAAAAGCTTCGATGGAGAGATCGAACGCTCCGAATTGCATTTGGAATCTCCGAACAAAATATCGGTGGTTCCAATCATCGCCTATATATTGGGTTCAAGACTTTCACGTCTCATTGCCAATTCTTCAGCTTCTCCCTCGTTCTCATCCTATATTTAGTGCTTTCAATGCATCGTCTTTAGGGCCAGATGATAGCAAGGCACTATCGAGATCGTGACGGAGTTGTGGCTAGTGGTTGGAGCATCTTCGTCAACGGGTAGTCGACAGAAGTAGGTGATACTCTGAGTTCTTTAGTAGTTTGAGAGTATCTATTAGCTTATATAAGGCTTTTAGAACGATTTAAGTGATAAGGTACACCTTTAATATAGGCTTGGACACTAGGCGGTTCACCTAGACTTTACCTATAGAGGTACATAACTACTGAGTGAGATATCCAGCTGAATATGCATTCTTATATGTTGCATTATATCTGCCATGATATGCATGTATTTACTGTTCATACGACACATAATCATTTTTCACATTGAGTCATATCTCCTTTGAGATAGCCATATTATAGTTCGACAACTAAGCCCTATTTTTTGGACGATTGGACATAATGAGTCACATGGTCGAAGGATGATATTTCCATGATATTCCCATTCCACATCACGATGTTTGTGCAATAGTCCAAAGGGGTACTTTTGAGTGATACTAGACACTTTGGCGTCTCCAGGCTGAGCATGAGTTTTCTCGTTGATCCAGTCACCCTGTCCACATCATTTTGCATGCACATATAGGTTTTTATACTCATATTTATCATATTGTGTGTTAGCGCTCACATCTATATGTTTTTATCTGGACACTCCATTCCATGGGGCAGACTTCAGGTTGGATGACGTAGGCAGGAGTGAGCCACGAGGCAAGGAGTAATTCCATTGAGATTCTCGATTGTCTGGTATAGTAGATTTTATTTTGGTTTGATTGATACAATGTTATTTGATTTGGTTTTACCTTAAACAATATTTTAGACTGTTGTTTCATATTTGAGATTTATGTTTTCTGCCGAATTACCTTATTATTGTCTTTTAAGATTTAATTGCATGCGTAATGATGGCTTAATAGGTGATTCTGGTGAAGGTCGTTACAAAACCAAAGTCTTCTAGTGAATTTCTTCCTAGATGGAAGAATGGTGGACGTTGATAAGTTTATTTTATACACTTAATTTATATATGATTTTAATTGTTAATTATTGGTTTCGAGCAGATTTATGTGAGTTTTGTTGTTTTTGTGCTTGCAGAGAATTATTGAATTATTTTGGAAGAAGAAGAAAAAATAGAATTGAGAAAAGAAAATAGTAAAATAAAAGAAGAAAAGAAAAGTTGTAGAAAGGGAAAAGAACGAGAAAAGGCATTGGGCCTTTTATTGGGCTTTAAATGTTTGCGATAAAGAGGTCCTAAAGAAGAGAAGAGAGAAGTGCAATCGCGCTTGAAGATGGATTTGAATTAGCGAATAGAAGGCGCGCTCGCGCCGTTCACTGAGCGCCGCCCCCGTGAAGAGATTTAAGCGTTTTATTATTTCGGGCAATTATTTTCTTGGGCTTTTCATTGGGATTTTATCTGGAACATATAAAAAAGATTAGACGTCAGAATTTAGAGGGGAGGAGCCTCCACACACACACATACATCATACGTATATCAGAGATTGAAGATTGAACATGATTGTATGAATTTTCTGAGGAACGTGCGGAGCTTAACTTGAAGAATGAAGACGGAGATCGATAGTCCGGACACGGCATTGCATCGACGGATTTGTTTTCTAATTTCTATTTAATTCTGAATATGTTTGGATTTTTGAACATGATTTGTTTTATTCAGAATTTTATTATGAACTAATTTTTTAGAGTCTAGAGGTCAGATGAAACCTGATGTAGACGCTTTCATGAATTTTTGATTTTATTGAATTGAGTTTTTTCTAGATTAATTGTTTTTTTCTAGAATTGATTGTATTTTCAATTATCTGATCAATAATTGATTTGTTATATTTATTTGAAATCTGGCACTCGGGAGAGGAAATTTTGAATAGGACCAATAGAAAGTACACTGTTAATTATTTATATAGCTCGGGAGAGTGTATAATTTTAACAGAGCTTTTAAAAAGAACATTGTTTTGATTAGATAACTGTAAGTAGATTATTAATAGGAATATTGGAATTGAATTGTAGTTGATAAAAAATTATTTGTTGCTCTGGAGAGGGAAATAATAAACTTAAGTGTTCTTGGCTATTAATTGACTGGAATTCATGAAGATAAATTAATTAAAATTTATTGTTGTTGAAACCAGGTGAAATCTAAACCTCTAAAACATTTTTCTCTGATTGATTATTTCTAAAAGTTGTGTACGTGCTATCAAAAACTCATTTAATTAATTTATTTTTCTGCAAAATTATGAGATTTTGATTTTCTAAATAAAATTAAGACTATTTTAATTACAAGAACTGAATATTTTTATTTTACTCTCTGTGGGAACGATACTTGATTTTTCACTATATTAAAATTTAACACTCGTACGCTTGCGACCATTTTTCACAACAAGTTTTTGGCACCGTTGCCGTGGAGTAAATTTTGATTTTGTTTAGTCTTGTTACCAACAGTCTAAGTTTTAATTTAGAGTTTTTTTATTTGATTTTAATTTTTAATTTATTTCTTCTTATTTTTAATTGTAGTTTATGCGACGATCTCAAAATGCGAATTCTTTACTGTTTGATCCGGAGATCGAGCGCACTGCATGTGCTTTGAAAAGAGCGAGAAGAGAAGAATCTAATAGAATGGCTGAAGAAAATCAAGCTCCCTTGGTGCCAATTAGAGATCACTTTCGACCGACGATCCAGGCTCACTACTCTAGAATAGCTCGTGGAACTATCAATGCTAAAAATTTTGAGCTAAAGCCGGCATTAATCAACATGGTTCAGCAGAACCAGTTTAATGGAAGCGCCACTGCTGATCCTCACCTACACTTACGCACTTTCTTAGAGATAACAGATACGGTAAAAATTAATGGTGTGTCTGAAGATATTATACGCTTACGCTTGTTTTCGTTTTCTCTCAGGAATCAGGCCAGTAGTTGGCTCCAATCACTGCCACGAGGAAGCATCACTACGTGGGAGGACATGACAGAAAAATTTCTTGCAAAATATTTTCCACCTGCCAAATCCACCCAACTGAAGATTGAGATCAGCACATTCAGGTAGATGGACACTGAACAGCTATACGAGGCGTGGGAAAGGTACAAAGATTTTCTTAGACGTTGTCCTAACCATAAATTTGCAGATTGGGAGCAAATCGAATTGTTCTACAATGGGCTGAATGCGCCTACAAGGATGAATATGGATTCTGTGGCTGGAGGTACTATTTTTGCAAAGGACCTTGTACAGGCCTATGATATGCTGGAACAGATGACGATCAATAGTTTTCAATGGTCATCTGAGCATATGGGAGTCAAAAATCCAATTGTAGTGTATGCAGTGGATCCTCTCACATCTATCACTGCTCAATTATCTACACTGACTACATAGGTAGCTGCGTTGAATAAAGTGAGTGTTGCAGAACCAGCAGGTGTTCCGGGTGCTATGGACGAATCTCACTATCCTGAACAAGTGCAGTACATAAATAAGAGAGTTTATGGAGCTTACAGAGGTAATCCTGTATCCAATACTTATCACCCTAGTTTGCGTAATCATGAAAATTTTTCGTATGCTAACAATAAAAATGTGTTGAATTCTCCGGGGTTCATTACAAATAAGGGTGAGGGTAAGCCGTCTTTGGAGGATGTTGTTAGTACATTTGTGCAGGAATCTGATAAGAGGATGGCAAGGACTGAGACTCGCCTGGACAGCTTAGAGACACATGTGACCAATATGGGTGTTGTATTGCAATCCATGGAGACTAGCATTGGGCGGTTGGCGAACGCACTGGAAGATAATAACAGAGGCCATTTTCCTAGCAATACTGAGGTGAATCCCAAGGAGCAGTGTAATGTTATCACATTGAGGAGTGGGAAGCAAGTGGATAATGAATTGCACCAACCTAAGAGCAAGACGCCTAAAACAGCTACAGTTGAGGAAGCGGTCGAAGAGAAGAAGCCTGAAGTTGAAAAGAAATCGATGTACAAGCCTCAACTTCCATACCCTCAAAGGTTCAAGAAGAATGCCTTGGATGAGCAGTTTTCCAAATTCTTGGAGATTTTCAAGAAAATTCATATCAACATCCCTTTCGCTGATGCTTTGGAGCAAATACCAAACTACGCAAAATTCATCAAAGAGGTGATGTCCAAGAAAAGAAGACTGCTAGAGAACGAGGTGGTAAATCTAACTGAAGAGTGTGCTACAAAAGAAGATGCCACAAAAGCTTAAGGATCCAGGGAGTTTTACTATTCCTTGCACGATTTGTTCTTCTTATTTTAATAATGCACTTTGCGATTTAAGAGCTAGCATTAATCTAATGCCTTTGTCTGTTTTCAGGAGTTTAGGACTTGATGAGGTGAAGCCCACAATGATCGCATTGCAGTTGGCTGATAGATCTATTACATATCTTCTTGGAATCATTGAAGATGTTTTGGTAAAAATAGATAAATTTATTTTTCCTGCGGATTTTGTTGTGCTAGATATGGAGGAGGATACAAATATGCCACTGAGATTGGGAAGACCATTCTTGGCCACTGCGGATACCAAGATCGAAGTCAAGAAGGGTGAATTATCGATGTGTGTGGAAGGCGAGAGAGTGATTTTCAAATTATTCATGAAGACACCTACTCCAACCTTCGAGGAATTATGCTTAATTGAACCGGTCGTGAAGTTGGAGAGCTGTCAAAGAGCTGATTTTACGGTTGATTCTTCAAAGGAGAGAGCGCCAAATTTACCAAAGAATAAGTTCACGAAAAAGAGAGCAAAATTTAAAAGGCGGTTTGTGAAATTTATTTGGCGTGTGAAAGAAAAGGGGAAGACTTAATACCGGTGAAAGTCTGGCTGACGACTTTAAACCAAGCGCTACTTGGGAGGTAACCCAAGCTTTTTATTTTATTTTATTTGCTTTTATTTTTATTTTATTTAATTTTTTCTTATTTAATTTTTTAAGTATTTTATTATCCATTTTTGAAGCCTAATTCTTGTCATTTTTCAAAATTTTTCAGAATTAAAAATCTCAAATTCGAGACTAAGGCACGCCCACTCTTTTCTATCGCGCGCCCACTCAACCCTGGAAGAAATCAACGATGAAGTGAAAACTAATGGCGCGCCTGTGCCACTCCTCTTGAGCGCTTGCGCACTCTCCGCGGTCCACTTAATTCCAAGCAAGCCTCCCATGTGCAGACGCGACTCTTATTAGCATAGACATAGGGGAAATCGTGCAGCTCTTCTGCGCAAATCAATGCGCAAACAAGGCTTCTCAACCACACAGCTTACTTGCGCAATCGTGCACATCATTAGCACAACATCTTGCGTAGACAAGTTTCCCAACAACGCAAGATCATCCGCAAATGCGCATCCCTTAAGCGCAATCGCGCGAACTATCTGCGCAAAACTCAGTGCAAACAACAACACCAACAGCGCAGCATGATGCGCAATCGCGCTCCTACCAGCTGCTGCAACCTTGTGCGAACAAAACCCCCATATGGGCTTCACCTTGTGCAATCGCGCAAGATAACCCCTTCACCTAGAGCAAACAGCAACTCCATCTGCGCCTCTCGGAGTGCAAACGCGCAACCTCCTTCTTGCTCATTAGCGCAACTCTTCTGCGCAAGACTTGGGCAAACGCGCACCCTTGCCAAGCCCTTCCTTAACCACTCTGAACCATGCGCTACCCAACTCCTCAAAGACGAGTAACCTATAGAGAAAGTGCAAAACATTCCTTGAGATACTGCATCTCCAGCTACTACATCCCATGCGCAATCGCACTAAGGAAGGGCACATCACTCATGCTCCAACAGCTTCACTTTCATGGGCCATCGAGTCTCCTCTTGGGCTTGTCACATCAAGCACACCCTCTTCTTTCCCATACATTAAGCATTGTATCTTGTTTGCTTTGGTTTTATTTTTGTTTCTTCACCGTGTGCATGTATTCTTTTCAGGTTAAATTGGATGTTAAGTCGTGTATCTCCACCACCTCTCCAATGGTCATGCGGTTGCGAATTATTTTTCATGCATATGATGATGGTTACGCCAAGTTTAGATGCTCGGTGTCGAAGGTACGCGTCCCTTGTTATTTTTCTTGTTTTTAATTATTAGGCACAATGATTACACTAAGTTTGGGGGGTGAATCAGTGTTTGATTTAGTTGTTTAGTTGTTTGATTTAGTTGAGTAGTTGAGTTTTATTGTGTGCTTTATATTTAAAATTTTGTTTGAGTTTATTTGTGTTACGTGAGTTGATTTTAAAAAAAGTCAAGAAATAATGGAATGCATGGCTGATAAAAAAAATTTTGTGCTATAACTGAAATCCATGACTGTCTACCTATCTGACAAATATTTTTGAGAAAATAGAACCAATTGGATGAACAATTTCCTATATACTCTGTGATTAATACTTGAATCTGAATTTTGAAACATACAGACATAGAGATGATTGAGGCATTGTTTGAAATTTTTGGGCATGTTGTTTGTTGAAAAATTTATCCTTAGTTGTCAATTTGAGCCTACACGTATATGAGTACATTGAGGTACAAAAATCTGAATTTTGTTGTGAAAATCATCGTTTACTGCTGATGATTATTCTTTTCTGCACTAATTGAAATTTGTATGATTTAATTGTGGATTGAGACTTGTCTAGAAATAGTTCAAACACTCTTCGAGGCAAAATACGGGCATAACTGTGATTAGGGATGATTTAGGCAATTTTTCTGAATTTGTTTGAGCCTTTCAAGCTACCCATTGATGCATTATATCCCTAGTACCTTGTTTGAGCCTTATTGAAAATCGAATGACATGCGTGTAAACATGTGATAAACCCCCATTCGTCATTGTTTCAAGGTCCTATATTAACTATCTATGAATAGCCTAAACACTAATTCCTACCTTTAAGGGAGTAATTTGAATGCTAAAATATTATATGCTCCTAGTTGATATTTGTGAATATGGAATGATGTGGTGGATGAATTGAAAAAAAAAGGTAGTAGTGAAGAAAAAAAAAGAGAGTTGAAAAGGGGTTTGAAAAAAAAATAAAAAATGATGGATGAAAAAGTTGTGAAAAAGGTGAAAAATCATTGGGAAGAAAAAGTGTGAAGTGTAAATGAAAAGGAGTGGAAATTAGAGTTTAAGCATAAATTACTCATTCTTTTGAATTTTTATTCCTTCGCTTATAGCCATGAGCCAGACCTTACATTATAAGCTGATTAAGTCTATTGACCGAGTTACAGTTGCCCAATATACTAGTGGAGAAGAGTTGCAAGAATTTAGCCTATGGACTGTTGCTTGATACTTTTAATGAATATGAATTTTGAGCGAAACACGCACACACTATTATTCTTTGCATTTACCCGATTGTGAGTTTTTTTTATTCAATACCTTATATTTTGATCTTATGCTATCTTGAAAAGTCCTCATGATCTATGGATGTTTGAATTGAATTTGGATAAGGGTGTTCTGAACGTGAGTTGCGGAGATTGTGAGTTTATGCGGTTATTTATTTATGATTGAAATTTTCAAGTGTTAGTATGTTGGATGAAATTGGATTTGAATTTTTAAAATTATTTCTGAAGCCATTTCTCCATAATATTTCTTGTTGGTTTTTGGTGATTTGAGTTTTTGGTATATGTTGTTTTAATAGTTTTGCTCGGGACTAGCAAAAGTCAAAGTTTGGGGGTATTTGATAAGTGTATTTTATACACTTAATTTATATATGATTTTAATTGTTAATTATTGGTTTTGAGCAGATTTATGTGGAGTTTTGTTATTTTTGTGCTTGTAGAGAATTATTGAATTATTTTGGAAGAAGAAGAAAAAAATAGAATTGAGAAAAGAAAAGAGTAAAATAAGAGAATAAAAGAAAAGATGTAGAAAGGGAAAAGAACGAGAAAAGCTAATGGGCCTTTTATTGGGCTTGAAATGTTTGCGCTAAAGAGTCCCTAAAGAAGAGAAGAGAGAAGTGCAATTGCGCTTGAAGATGAATTTGAATCAGCGAACAGAAGGCGCGCTCGCGCCATTCACTGAGCGTCGCCCTTGTGAAGAAATTTAAGTGTTTTATTTCGGGCAATTATTTTCTTGGGCTTTGCATTGGGCTTTTATCTGGAACATATAAAAAGGATTAGACGTAAGAATTTAGAGGGGAGGAGCCGGCACACACACACATCATACGTATATCAGAGATTGAAGATTGAACGTGATTGTATGAATTTTCCGAGGAACGTGCGGAGCTTAACTTGAAGAACGAAGACGGAGATCGATAGTCCGGACACGACATCGCATCGACAGATTTGTTTTTTTATCTTTTATTTAATTCTGAATATGTTTAGATTTTTGAACATGATTTGTTTTATTCAGAATTTTATTATGAACTAATTTTTTAGATTCTAGAGGTCAGATGAAACCTGGTGTAGACGCTTTCATGAATTTTTGATTTTATTGAATTGAGTTTTTTTTCTAAATTAATTGTTTTTTTCTAGAATTGATTGTCTTTTCAATTATCTGATCAATAATTGATTTGTTATATTTATTTGAAATCTGTCACTCGGGAGAGGATATTTGGAATAGGACCAATAGAAAATACACTGTTAATTATTTATATAGCTCGGGAGAGTGTATAATTTTAACAGAGCTTTTAAAAAGGACATTGTTTTGATTATATCACTGCAAGTAGATTCTTAATATGAATATTGAAATTGAATTGTAGTTGATAAAAATTATTTGTTGCTCGGGAGAGGGAAATAATAAACTTAAGTGTTCTTGGCTATTAATTGACTGGAATTCATGAAAATAAATTAATTAGAATTGATTGTTGTTGAAACCAGATGAAATCTAAAACTCTAGACCATTTTTCTCTCATTTATTATTTCTGAAATTTGTGTGCGTGCTATCAAACACTCATTTAATTAATTTATTTTTCTGCAAAATTCTGAGATTTTGATTTTCTAAATAAAATTAAGACTATTTTAATTACAAGAACTGAATATTTTTATTTTACTCTCTGTGGGAACGATACTTGATTTTTCACTTTATTAAAACTTGACACTCGTACGCTTGCGAGCATTTTTCACGACAGACTTAGAAAGATATTGTCTTTGAACTTCTATATATTTTGTTTTATTTACTTTCTTGCTCTATTTAATCTTGTTGTTGTTAGAAGTGCGTATTTGCCCTCATTTTACGCACATCTCTGATCCTAACAACGAGTAAGAAGTTAAATAAATTATATGTACGTCTATATTCATATTCATTTCTAAAATATAAAAAAATTCATAATGCACTCATGTTCGTCATACACATGTATCATACATGTTATATATATATATATATATATATATATATATATATATATATATATATATATATATATATAGTTTTGATGCCACGCATCCTAGGGTGCGTGGGGTTTCACGTGTACTCGTACCCAAAACAACTCCGATTGCTTTGAATTTTCACGGTAGGATCGTCTCGAAAATGCGAATCCAACGATATATCATATGATACAAATTTCAATCTCGATAGTCGAAAATGAAAAGATGACCGAAAATTAGGTGAAATAAGCAATTTCGGTCATCTTCCTATTTCCGAACACCTAGATTGAAATTTATATCATATAATATATCATTGGATTCGCATTTTCGAGACGATCCTACCGTGAAAATTTCAAAGCAATCGAAGTTGTTTTGGGGACTGGTACACGTGGGTGCGTGGGATCAAGACTATATATATATATATATATATATATATATATGTGTGTGTGTGTGTGTGTATACATATATATATATATAAAGAAATGATTTCGTGCACACTATTGTGCAGATGATTAATGGACATTGCTGAGCTGGCAGCCACCTAATTTTTTTTAATTTTTTTGAAAAAAACTTTGGGCCCAAATAAAATTAAAAGAAAAAAGCCCAGTTCATTTGGCATTCCGAGAACGTGAGAGCGAGAAGGGGAACATAAAGGAGGAGAAGAAGAAGAACACCGGTTTATTCAAAAATAAGAGGCTCAACTCCGATGGTGATGGTCGTCGTGAGACTTGTAGGTGATAGAATAGGGTAGTGAAGCATCGTATCGCTGGCCACCTTACTACAGCAGATTTGGAAACAAGCTTTGCTTTGGATTTGACCAAATCAAATATGAAATAATTCTTGTATTGATTACAACAATTAGTTATACTAATTACAAAATATTAATAAAATTATTGTTTTTAACAAAAAAAATTAATGCATAACAAATTTATGTAATACATATAGTTTTAACAAAATCAAATTATATTCAATAATAGAAAACAATAAAGTATGTAAATAAAAGGAAATATATTCTTTTTATCCAGCTTTTCATCTTTTGATTTTGGTTTATTAATTTTTCAAATTTTGATTTTGGTACATTATCTTATAATTTTCAGTGATTTTTGGTCCAACTGCATACGTGTTAGCTTGACATTGACACACCTCAGTATTTCATCGCATGGTTACTAAAATTTGAAAACTAGATATGGCTTGATAATTATGAGAAATTAAGTTAGGAATTTATTATATTTCTTGACTTAAGGATTTGATTGTGTACCTTGATTTTAGTCTTTTCCATATTTGTCTTTAATTTCTATCATTTTTTGTCTTTCTTTAAAATAATCAATAATTATTATTTTTAAAAAGAAAAATAAAACCATAACCGTATTCATTGAAATTTGACATTATTTACTAGATTTTTGATACTTTGGAAATATTTTTGACATAAAGGAGATTATGTAATCTCAATTGCAAGCATGAATTGGAAAAGTTTCAAATTAAATTTACAATAATCAGAAGATCTTATATTAAATTCATGCATGGCAGATTTACTAATTACCATAACAATATTGATTTAAATCTTTTAAAATCGATCGTCTAAGGGAATGTTTCCAATCACTAAAAAAATGATTTTTAGCTTTTGGCTTAAAAAATATTATTTTTGTGTGTTTCTTAAACCTAAATTATGTGTTAACTTATGCTTAACTTAATTGAAATCCAAAAGCTAGTGTGATTATGATTCTCCAAAAATGATTCTAATACGAAGATCATTGTTAAAATCACTCTAATCATTTATTTATCAAACACTACCCAACTTTGATTTTTTAGATTTTCACATTTGTTTCCAAACACTACCAACTTTTGATTTTTCTTAACATTTTTATAATCTATAAATTAATCACTTCTACAAAAGCACAATCTATTGCAAACACTCCCTAAATGTACGAAATTTCAAGATTTTTAGCATGAGTCGCCACTAGCATCTATATATAATTAAGCAGCACCCTATATTGCTTACATCGAAAATACACAAATTCGAAACCAATTAGAAACATGCGTGCTTGGACATTAATTTTTGTGGCCTTGAGCACTTTGAGATTTATAATTTACCAAACAAATGCAGATGCTGTATCCTGGCTATGGTGCCAACGCACAAATGTTAGGAACCTATGCATGAATATCATCAGGGCCGATCCCCGCAACTACCTGAAGACCAGCCCTGAAGGATTATGCCAAATTATAGCCGATAAAGCCAAACTTGTTTCCGCAGCCAATCTTGCAAAGATATCCAACCTTCTCAAGACAAGTACCGGCAGCTACAATCAAGCCTTGTCTGTTTGCTACCAAGATTATCATCAAGCTCTGGATTATCTGCGAGGTGTAGATTTGTCTGTTATTAATCGTGATACTTACAAAAATCAGGCAATACTTATAGGATTTAGTAGCGGAGGCGCTTACGACTGTGAAGATGTATTCAAACAAATGGTACCTCCCTCTCCGTCTACATTAACTAAAGAAAACCAGAAACTCCTACACAATATTTATGCCCTCCAGGAGATTCTAAATCTTAAAGCGTGTGGCAAAATAGAAGCATGCTAGCTAGTTAAGGCATACTTGATCCATTTGATCTCAATTGCTATGAAAAACATATGATCTAGATAAATTTGATCATGCATTGATGTTTTGTTTTACTTATTTTGTGTCTTGTGGAATTATTTTTGTTGGATAGTGGTCTAATCATAAATTGGTCATCTTAATAAGCAAAGGGCCAATTCGACAATACAATTATTAGGCCACCAAAGGCACAAGATTTGAGGAAAGCATTTGTATATTCTGATATTCTGCACTTCAAAGCTTCTTAATTTCTCTTTTCTTTCTCTCTTGTTGGCTTGGCAGGGTTATAAGGTTACACCATTTTATAAACTAAAAATAGAAACATGTGCGGAAATTAGAATGACGTTGAAAATCACGGTAGAGTACTCATTGTTAGTGGGCTCATTAGCCAATAAGCTTGCAACGTATGCAGCAGAAGCATCCAAAACGTCTGAATCATCACTAGCATTTTCCGTAAGGTCATTTACGCCAAACCCTATAAGCGAAAACAGCAACCGTCATTTTCCGAAAGGTGCTACACAGCCAATAACTAACATTCAAATCTTAATTTTTACAAGACTAATTAAATGATAGATGTGAGGGTGGTTCTCCGCATAATTTTCAAGTTTCTAAAGGCAAATAAGTTGGATAGAGAAAGCAAAGTAAAAAAACATTGTGAATCAACATTAACAATCAGCAGCACATCCTTTAAAAAAAAAAACAATCAGCAGCACCTTTCCCTTGTAAATACCCAAATTAACACTGTCCCCTTTACTATCCTGAAACCATCAATTTTCGATCAATAGTAAAAAAACCACCAGTATGCCAATATAAAAAAGATGTCTGAACAAATTCAATACTCAATTAAGGGACTGTTTCACTCATATGAAAGAAACAAAACACAATTTCAACTGGTGGCAAAGGACAACATAATTTCAAAACTCATTTTTCTTTCAGCGTGAAAAATCTTGGATCCAAGCATTCATACTGGCAACGAATTTTCCTAACCCGGCGCCAATCCTCCATTTAGAAGAACCTGGAACACTGTTGATTCTTCTTGGTAATTGCTTTTGTAACAACTCAATTTAGAATGCCACTCCTTTTCCAATGCTTCTTCATAATCGCCTTGGGCCTGCATTTCCCTTCAAAGGCATACACAAAGTCTCAAACAACCGATATTATTACATCAATTTGCTTATTGCATATAAATGTCCAATTTCAAGTATTTAGGCACTTTAAATTCCTAAAATCTCATTACTTAATTAAAATGCCAAACATTAATCATCTCTAGAATAAATAATAGCATAATATTCTTTTTCGCTTTGAACAACTTTAATATAATATTACAGCGGCTAACATTCATAAATTTCACATATAAATTTTTACGGTACCGAAATCATTTCTCCAACACAATATATCTGAAAATCTTTAATTAAACAAGCTGAAATTTTTGAAAACCCCAAACCAAATCTGATAACTCAAATCAATACAAATTTGTGCTGACAGCCTACTCTTTGACAAATCAAGGTTATAAAACTCGAAGCCAATTAAAATCTAGCTATAACAATGTATTGAAATTGGGAAAATTGCAAATTTAGTCCTATATGTTTGTTACTTTGCGATTTTGGTCCTTTATGTTTTCACATTTCAGTTTTAGTCCTGTATGTTTCGATTTTTGGCAATTTCGGTCCTTTTTCTTCGAAAATGCTGACGTGGCACTGTACACGTCAGCTCCACATCAGCATTGAATTGGTGCCACGTCAGCGCCACATCGGAAAAAGGACTAAAATTGCCAAAAAAATAAAGATAGCGGACTAAAACTGCAATCTAAAAATATAAAGGACCAAAATCGCAAAGTGACAAACATACAGGACCAAAAAAGCAATTTTCCCTATTGAAATTTATTAATTTATTCCACTAATCAATCTTTCCAATTCACGTCAACTTCATTATTCAAACTCAATTAATTAACTCAAACCTTGATTACCAAGTTAGTTATAATACTGTCAATCGTTATGGTATTTAGCTCGAATGAAAATTAATCTTTAATTTAAGTTGCAAATCATAAGTCGTGTATTCCTTGTACTTAAATTAGAATCATAATTTCCATAGTGTTAAACCACTTCAGGTTTTATTCTCAATCAAACATTCATTGATCCACACCCAGGCATTTCAGTTCTCATTTTCTTCAATTCAGCATAAACTTAATTAATGGCTTTAAATGTTCATGCAAGTCACGTCTAATTCATTAGTTCTCTAATAATATTTACACAACTAGCAAATCAATTCATTCGATTAATAATTCTGCTGTTGAATCCATAGCTACTAAATTTCTACATAATATGAAAACACATAAAACTTACTTAAAAGCTTGATGCCGCACAGCAGAATTTGAACGATCTAGCAAGATATCTCCCAGCAACTGAAAATGACATCGCAAAGATCACAGTTCAACAGAACGACACAGGTTAACATCACGAGTCCGCAAAATTGACTATTGTTCAATTTTTGTCCTTTAAGGAAGGGATGTTAGCAGGGCATGTGCATATCAGAGCAGTCCAAAACTATGTAACATAAAATAAAGAATTATTAGGCAATACCTTGATTGCTTGCCTTCTAGTGATATAGTTGGAAGATTCAAGCAGCTTACTATTATACTCTGCAAAGAACTACAGACAGACATATCTAGCAGATGAAAGGTGGAGCACACAAGGGAAACAAAATTGATTAATTTGCAAAGCCAGAATACAGTAACTTGATGGTAACACATGTGAATTACTGAATTACAGATCTCTAGCAGAAAATTTTAGAATTTTCTATGGCAATTTCAGAAAGAGGATGAGTTCTATATTATCGTAGTCACAGGAAAAATCTAACACATAATGAAGACATTACTTTCTTCAGTATGCTTATTGACGACGTGCAGTTCACTGAGTACATCACTTACCCAGTCATAATTTTTAGCAAGAAATTCAACAACTGTTACTTGTGCTTAGACAATAGTTCCTTCAAAGGAAAGCCATGCGCCATGTTCAGAAGTCTTAATCTTCCAATTCTGGGGCCTTCCCTGATCCCATGAATGTCACATGTAATCTTGTACTGCTGCTCCTCAACAAATTCTTTGGCGTTCAAGCAAGCTTTGATCCCTGGTTGAGAAAAAAAATCATGAGAAAGGAGAAGTGCACTAGAGCTCGAGTAAATTCAAGGTTGATGACATTTTCTCCTTCGAAGTTCACGTCAGGTGACCTGGATAAACAGGTCTGATTGATAAACTTAATAGCTTACAAATAACTTGTGTTGAAAGTTAGCGCAACACAAAAAAGAACATCAGACAAATGGCCTTAGCCTTAACTGATGCATCATTAGAATTGATGAAATTTAGATCCAACACAGATTTCACAAGTTCTCTAAAATTCAAAATTACTGTAATTATACATTGCTTTTCAAGTCCACTCCTCATAAAAAAGTATCTCAAGGAAAATTAATGCAGGAGATGGCAACTACAGAGAGTTCTGCTATCCCACAAACTTATTCTAGTGACCTGCAAAATAAAATTGAGTGACCATTAATCTTACTTACAGGCGCGCAGAGAACAGAGGCTGGAACCGAGCTGTAACTGGCCTAAAACCTCAAAGAATCGGAGCTAGACCAGACTGAAAACCGAATACCACCTATTCCACGGTGGTGGAGTGGCTGCATCTCGCCAGAGAAACTGAAATCGTGACTGAAAGGAGAAGAAATCAATGGACTTGACTCAAACACGAACTTAAGCTTTGAACCGAACCTAGAAAGCTAAGAATCGTCTACAAATCGACGCTGAAAATCGTCGGGGAAGATGCGCACAGCAGCAGGTCTGGACAGGGATCGGTTCTGGCAGAAATGAGCATGAAAATGGTGACTCATGGTTCAAATCGAAGCTACTGATCTCAGGAACAAAACCCCTCGAACCGTTTGAAATTCCTGTGGTGGACTGAGGAGACATGAACATTCAAAGGTGGAGGGTTTGAGAGAGGCGAGAATGAAAGTTGGGGTTGGGGCAAGTTTTTCTCCTCTTTTCCTTTTCTTTCACAAACGTTTATATATTAATTTTTTTAAAAAAACAATAAAGATTAAAAGATAACATCTTTTATCTTTCCAAAAAAAAAAGATAACATCTTTAAAAAAAAATGTTGTCGTACCTCTTCAAAATCCGCTCATAGACAACATTTTATAAAATTGTTGTCTTATACTACCAAAAGACAACATTTTTTCAAAAATTGTTGTTTTTTTTATTAAAAAAACGCTTAAAGACAACAGTTGTAATTAAAACTGTTGTTATAGCGTAAAAGACAACAACTTTTGGATAAAACTGTTGTTGTTTGAGTGTTGTAAATAAGAGTTTTTCTTGTGGTGTAGGTTGTGGAATTATTTTTGTTGGATGTTGGTCTGATCATACATACCTTTTGTTTGGATCGGTGTCTAGAGGGATGAATCAACACTTTTAAAATAATCTGAACTTGTGATTCAACCATGCCCTTTTTTTTTTTTTAACATAATTTATTATTTTTTTCTAAATTAAAAGTACAAGTAGTTTTATTTTTTAATATATGTTTAACATTTATGATAGATTTAACACTATTTTTGTGTGTGTGTCTATATATATATATATATATATATATATATATATATATATATATATCACTATATACAATACTTTTATATAATTATTATACTTTTTTCGTAATTTTGACAATAAAAAGATTTTATAATATCAAACGCATCATCTTTATCTTTAAGTTTAAAATAATTTAATCCACATACTTTAACAACTTATTTTTTAAATAAGACAAGCATAAATTGTTTTTAATAACCTTAGACAAACATCCTCTTAAGCTGGGTTACCTGCTTGATTATAAAATTGTTTTTAATAGATAAGTTGATATAAGAACTGAACTGGTCAACGTGAAGATCTTGCAACACAAAAATTGAGCGGATTACTACGTTCAGATTAAAATGCAGTAAATGAAAGAACACAAAGATTTTTTTATGGAAGTTCGAAGATTAAGCTTCTATGTCTCCTCATTTTTTGTTTCCAAAAAGGTTTTCTTTAGAAGAATTTGATTTATACAACTACTTGCAAAAACCCAATCCAATCGACTCTCGATTAGAACTCCTATTTACTTAGTATAAAAATATTCTTTCTAGTTTTTTATAGAATTACAAAAATTCAAATTTTAAAACTTCTCAAACTTAAAGTGTAGCACAGTTTGATCACAAATTAGATCTGATATCATAGTGGAAATGTGTTAGCGGCTTGAATACTTAAGCTGGATTCTTTCAAATTCTTTTAAACTTAGTACGAGAACTTAGAGAGAATTTTTTATTGTTCTTTTTCATTCTTGATCCTCAAGTACTTATAGATATGAATCCAACGTCCATAAAAGTAGCATGTGTTTTGTTCCAAAAATAGACGACAATGAAGCATAGTGTGCTACACGTCTTTGTCTTCTTTCAAAAAATAGTATTGTGGCACAACGCTATTTGGAATGTAGTGGAATACGGAAATTAATGGCACTATTCAAGCTTTGTATTTTTCTTCAACTAATCAGACTACTATTGAATTTTGAATGACCAATATTCGAAGTTGTTCTGCTTAATCTTTGAGTATATTGAACTGGTCCGAATTGGCTATGACATACTGTAAAGGTTAGATCAGTTCAAAATGTATAGGTCAATTTCCTTCTTTCGGATCAATTTACTTGTCAGATCAATAGCAGATATATTATTATCAGTTTGAGTTTGATATCTAATAGGTAATTCTAATCTTCTTTTGTCCAAGTCAACTTTTTTCATTGTCCAGATAGCTTTTGGCATCGCCAAAATTTTTTTTTGTACTTAACAGTTTTTCCCTTTTTGATGATGTCAAAGCTTAGAAGCTCGGATCAATCTGAAAAAACTCTGACCGTGAAGAAAATTCAGTCTCAAATATACAATACAATACTTTTGGTCAGACTAAAATAAGAAAACTATCTTCTGAAGGGATAATGCAATGAGTGGCTGGACCACGTCCGTCACTTTTATATTTGACCGCTTGGATTCATATGCGATGGAGGTCTTCTGGATGAAGAAGCTTTAGCCTTTTTCCCCTTTTCTTGAAAAAAGTCCATGATTTCTCTGAGCTAGTGTCCAAATATAGATTGCATTGTCTGAAATTGATTAGTCATCTCAGCTTGAAAATTCTTTATCTGGCATGTAAGATCAACTGTAGTCCACATCTATGATTTTCGAAGAAGTTTGAGCTTGGAAGTGTTAGACTATACTTCTTGTAGAACTAGAGACAAATGAGCTAAGAATATATTAAATACATAAAAATATTGTACAAATTTGTTTTTCAATCTAATAATAATTATAACAAAATAAAATTATATTAAATAATAAAAACAATAAAGTATGTAAATATCAATAAAATTACCTTGGACCTAGGTTTAGTTGGTGACCAAGACTGGATTGGATAGTTAGCTACTATGTTGCGGTTAAGTATGATTCTTTCACTTTGAGTTTTATTTAGTGGTTGTTTTCCGGTGGTTTAGTATTTTGATTTATTTTTCATAGTAACTCTGATTAATTTTTTTTATTATTCTCATTGCATGCTTAAAAATTTGGTTAGTTGGTGATCAGGGTCAGGTAACTAAAATTTCTTTCCGAATTTGGAAAATTCTAAACTACTCATTAAATAAAATGCAATATTTTTCAAGAATGGACAACTACAACAGTGATTTTTAATTTATGATTCCACAATCAAACGTTTAACAGAACAATGAAAGAGTCACTGTAAATAGATGATGCAGCATAGAGATATGCACAACATCGAAGCAAAATTTAAGAACTCTATCTCTCTAAGCTTTAATTCTCTGTCATTCTTTGAGCACTTCAAAATTTTCATCAATTACCCCTCAAACAAGCCCTCACTCTCAAGATATGTTTTGATCATGAAGGATCAAATATGGTGTTGGGGTGTAATAATTGTCACTGGTGAGTAGAGTGATCAAACCATGGCGCTTGGGCTATTGTGCGGTTTAAAAAATTTGAGTTGTACATTTACCACCTGCTATAGCTTTTTGAAAGAGTCAAGTGATCGGTCCTACATACAGTTACATTAGCTACTCGATCGTTTCTGCAAGAAAGATCTCGAGTAGTTGATTGATAGTTAACAGTAGTAGAATTTCCTTGATTTATCACGCATAATAACTAAAATCATAGATAGATATGTACCAAAGTAGACACGTGGGAAATAAAATTGTATTGTTTTACTTCACATAATAACCGAATCTTAGCCAAGAAATTACCAAAGTCTTTGGTCGGTTCACGGTGTAATGCCCAGAAAATCCATAAATCCAATCACGAGCCATAAATGAATATTAAATTAATTTAAAGTGATTTCATATTACTAATGTTTTAAAATTTGTGTTTATGTCATAATAATGATTTAAAAGTTATGTTTAAAATATTTCTTGTTATGTTTATTGCATGAGATTTTGATGTTTCAAAGTTGAGTTTTTAGGTGTTAAAAGATGTTTAAAAATTGTGTTAAATGATTTCGTGTTTTCTAAAGTTTCTTGATTTTTAACGGTTGCAAAAGTTTGTTTTTAATGTTTTCAGGTGGAATTAATTCTTGACTAAGGAACGAGACTAACCTTTGAACGAGTAAAGAAAATATTTTATGTTTATTTTATGTTTTAGATTGGTGCAGTGTTACTTTAATATTTGGGAAGAAAATTTTGAAAGACAATGTTTGCAACTAATGGCCCGAATTCCAAGCCCATTAGTTACCAACTGAGTGGGCATCGAAATCCATTTATCATTATTCTCTCCCTTAGTCGCCTCATACCCCTTATTCCCTCTCCTTTATCTCTTTCAAACATTGCACCAAGGGAGAATAAAGAGTTCCAAATATCGGCTATGTATTGTATATTGCATTGATTTCAAAAGATTTTGAAAATCATGGTGTAGAACTGTGAAATGTGTATCGTTCTTGATTTTATGAAATATTTTTTAGAATTGATGAGAAAATATATGTGAATCATAGAATTTGGTGTGTGTATTTTGAATCAAAAGTTTTGATTCAAATTTTTTGAAGATTGATATTTTTGGGTGAATATTTTTCGTGTTTTTTTTTTAAGTTTTTCATATGTTTGATCATAATTTTCAATGGGTTAGTGAGTAGTTTTGAAAAAGGATCAAAAAGTACCGAAAAAGGACACAAAAATTGAGATAACGACAATTTGCGCCTCTTTTTTCATGAACAGGCAGCAGCCTAGGCACATGGGCACCCCCACGCCCGAGGGGCAGCGCAAGGGCACACAAAAACACATTATTCACCGCCCTGAGGTCTGTTTAAATGACCTTTTTTATATGTTTTAAGTTCTAAATTCATGATTATAATCTTATAAGGTGTTCTAATTATTTTAAGAGTTCTTTTGCAAAACTTTTCAAGTTTTGATGTCAAGAACAAAAAGAACAACCCACGTGGATTGTATTAGTTATGTAATACATTATATGCTAGAATGTTTGAAGTAACTAGATTCTGGATAAAGTCAATAAACTGACTAAACATGTTTAAAGAGTTGAGAAATTTTCAGTGGTCCTCAATTGGGTTTAAAAAAAGTTAAAAATTGAACTCAGAACAATCGGATATGGTACCAAGGTTTCTTGTATTGCGAAAATTTGGATGACCGAAGAGTAGTTTGGAAACACCAAACTTGATCGTAAGCCATGTTGGAAGATCAGATTTACTAAGCAGTTCGGAAGCTCCGAATCTCTTTGCAGTCATACAGGGTATGAGTTTTATTGATGATTGAACTTGACTAAGTTGGGAAGATTTGAACTATGTCGACAGCTGTTTGTTGTCCAATCAGAGACATGCGTTCGGCAGAAAGAGTTCGGCAGAAAGAGTTCGGAAGTTCCAAAGTGCATTGGGAATCTCTGAATATGAGATCAGGCGTTCCGATCGTGGTATATAAATAGGGGTTCAAGAAAGCCATTCCCTCATACCTTTCTCAAGTTTTCCATCTCGTTTCTAGTTAGTTTTAATGTTTTGGGGCATCATATTTGATGGCTAGGTGGTGACGATGCTCTACTAGGATCGTAGCAGTGTTTTGCCTTGAGTTTAGGGCAATCGTTATCAAACGACCGACTTTATAATGGATAAGTGATATGGTATGCATTTGATTTTAGGATTGGATGTTAGGCTGTTCACCTAGACTTGACCTATAGAGATACGTAAAAACTGACTGAGATATCCAGCTGAGTATGAATTCTTATATGTTAAATTTTATCTGAAATTACATGCTTGTATTTATTTTTTATATGAAACAAGATCATTTATCATGTTGAGCCGTATCTCCTTAGAGCAGGGCCGCTCAACCCTACTTTGTGGGTGATTGGACATAATGAGTCACATGGCCGACGAGCATGGAGGCTGTGATGTTTCCGCAATATTTCCCAATCCACGTTCGGATTTTGTGCTATTAGTCCAAAGGGGTACTTCCAAGTGACACTAGATACTTTGGAACCTTCAGTCTGAGTATGAGTTCTCATCAATCCATTCACCCAGTCCATGTCATTTGCATGAACATATAGGTTTGTAAAGTCGTATTTATTGCCTGGGCGTTATTGCTCACATCTCTGTGTTTTCATCTTTGACAACCCATTTTGCGGTGCATGCCTCAGGTTAGATGACGCAGACAAGAGTGAGCCCCAAGCAAGCAGTAGTGTCGTTGAGACTCCCGGAAGTCTAGTTTAGTGGATTTTATTTCTAGTATGGTTTGATGCACTTTTATTCAATTTGGTTGTACCCTTATTAGCATTTCAATTTTTTTTTTTAGATTTTGAATTTGTTCACTGTTTTTCGCTGATTTTACCTGATTATTGTCATTTAAGATTTAATTGCATGCATAAGAATTTTTTAGTTGGTGATTCCGGTTCCGGTCGCTACAATGTTCTCATGAAAGCTATGTTCCTTATGAAAAGAATGAAATATTGTGAAATTTTAATGGACATGTTTATCTTTATTTTATTTAGCATGAATGATTTAAACCGTGAAAGAATTCAAAGAGTGTGACATATCGAGTTTCAATTTATTTTAAGTTTCATGATTACATGATCTTTTTAAGTATGTTTCATGATCGATACAAGTTTTATGATGGAAATGTTTTATGATGATAATGATGAAGTTATGATAAAGTTTATGATGATGATCATGTTTATGATGAGAAAGCATGAAGAAGTTTATGATTATGATGATGTTTTGATGATGCTTGATAAAATATTTTGATGTTGTATTTGTTCTTGTGGTAGCAGTACGAGACTGGAACTCCAGGATGTGCTCCGGAGGCGACATTCCAAAGAATGAAAGTTTAAGGAGCGCATATTGGCCAAGAAAAATATGGACGGTACATATGTGGTGCACATATTAGCCAAGGTTCGTGTGGATGGTACATTTATATGCTTGTTGTACAAAGACCGTGATCACGGGAATCCCATGTGCTCATAAGATGTGGTTACAACAATTTCATTTATTTTATCACCCCAAATGAAGAATTTTATGATATATGTTTTTATGCATGATGTTTATGTTTAACTCTTACAAGTACAAACCAAGATGATTTTTATTATGTTTTAACTGCACAGTGAAGGTTTCTTGCTGAGTCTTTACAATCACTATACTTGTATGGTGCAGATGTAAAAGAAGAAGTTAATAAATTTAAAGGTTGTTTATGGGACCGAGTAATCGAGGAGGCGAGAAGAAATTGCATGGCATGGACGTCCGAGAACGTAATGTCAAGCATGTCTACGAAAGCTTAGAATTTTATTGATTTTATGCATGTTTATTGAACTCATGTTTTCATAGGTCATTTAAGAACAAATCATATTTTAAATACGTTATTTAAAGATCACATATTTATAGTTTCAAGTTTTGCATGTGCTAGAAAGTTTTGGGCGTCCCGTATGAGTTAGCATCATTTTTATTCAATGATAGTTACAACGAGTTTTGAATCATGATATTTTGTGTTACTTTGGCCGAACTTAATTTTCACGAATGATACTTTGTACCTATGAGCACGATGCATGTTATTTTTTAAAAAAAGTATTCTGTATTTTTCCACACCATAATTCTTGGAAAATGTTAAAAAATAAGGGATGTCACACACGCAGTGGGTTACCGAAGTAGGCGCACGTCAGTCTCAGGATTCGGACACACATTATTATTTTTGTTGCTTACTTTTAAAAAGTGTTGTCTTAATACTGTGATTAATTAGAAGTTCCGATTCAGACAGTGGATAAGTCGTAAAGTTGGAGTGGGTTGTATATAAAAGAGCTATATAAACATGAAGTAACCCATTTTTTTATTAAGCTAATCAATAGACTAAATATGTTTAAAAGGTCAAAATATGATGAAGGAATTCTAGTTCAGATCTAAGGAGTTGTAAATCGGATTCAGATCGATCAAAAATGGTCCAGAGTAGTTCAAGTCATTGGACAGTTCGGAAGCTCCGAATAGCAGTTCGGAACCACCGATTGGGTTCAGAAGCCAATGTACTTGATCGGAAGCACCGAGTAGATCGGAATCTCTGAACTGCATATCATACGTTTTGATCGCCTTTACATAAGAAAGCATGGGCTTTCTTATTGCTGATTAGACTTGACTAAGTTTGGAAGCTCTGAACTAGAGTTCGGAAGGTCCAAAAAAATGTCTGCAGCAGTCAGTTCTATTAGGGAAACGCGTTCAGAGTTTAGAGTTCGGAAGCTGCGTTGGAGAGATCGAACGCTCCGAAGTGTGTTTGGAAGCTCCGAACAAGATATCGGTGGTTCCAATCATCGCCTATATATAGGAATCGAGAGTATCAGTTTTATTGCTAATTCTTCAGCTTCCACTACAAGAAAAATGGGAAACGACAACGGATATAATCCGTTGTCGTAGGGGTCAAAAAACCGTTGTACTTTAAGGTGTTGTCGAAAGTATAGCATACAACAACGGTTTATATCGGTTGTGGATTCTAACATACGACAACGGATATGCAACAGTAAATATCTGTTGTCGTACACAGTATTTGACCACGGATTATAACCGTTGTCTTAAGTTGCCTTTAACGACAGTTATAAACTGTTGTCTATGTTGACATACCACAACAGATTTGCAACGGTTTATATCCCTTGTCGTAGACATTATTCAACCACATTTTAAAACCGATGTCTTATGTAAGTGTTTGCTTATTATTCAACCACGTTTTAAAACCGTTGTCGTATGTTGTTTTTTACAACAATTTTAAACCGTTGTTTTAATTTGATTTTCAAAACAGTTATTATTCGTTGTCCTCAACATTACAAATGAAAAAAAATTAAAATTTATAAAATAAAATTTAATATACAATTTTTCAATATTACAAATCAATATTCTTATTCTAAATTCAAAATCAATCTACACTAAAAAATATATAGACCGAGTTATGAACTAATCTATATAAATTAACTCGGAACTTTCCAATAGATCGAGTTATGAACTAATCTATATAAATTAACTTGGAACACTCCTTCCAGAATAACATCCACCATTATCCTCTGCATCACGACTATCTGCACAAGTTGACGAATTCAAGTAACAGAAAAGATGTCAAAATTCTGGAATTCAAATCCATAAAACAAATATGCCGGGAAGATCGACTTGATAGAAAATTTCCAATACAGTTATTCAAACAATCCGCATCTTACTGAACCATCTTAGAGGATAAACAAAGAATCGAAGTAAGCAACAAAGACCGCGTGACATCTTCCTGGAAAAATAGTACTTAAAGAGCACCAGCATATAAATAAATTATAGACAACTATGTTTACCATATAATTTGTAATGTTTCGAATAGTATCAACAACAATATAACATCAACATTTCCTATATATTGTGTGGAAAAGTGAGTTAAATATATTAAACCAATGGTAAGATATACCTGTTTGTTTTAACAAGAAGCAACAAATAAAATGTTCAACTACATAATATACTCAACGATATTAATGGACTAAGGGAGCAGTCATTATAGAAGGGGAAACTGTCCTCTTGCAGCTTTGGACGACTGAAAGAGGATCCTGTAGCTCAGGATTAATCGGAAACAACATACATTGTGAAATTAGGGACACAAAGAGCCATCAATTGATCGAGCATCACCACTGCTACCATTGCTTCCACCGCCGGGACAACTGCATTGTGAAATCATATCAGAAATTAGGGAATAGAGAAGCCTGCTGGGATCGAATTCAGACATATATAGAGTCCACAGTCAAAAGAAGTAACAACTTTGGATGAAAAGTAAACGATTTAAAAAAGAGGATGCAGAGTGACTGACGTCGAGGAAAAACACATGGATGGCATCCTTGTGCTACAAGTTCCACCTCTTGTTTGTCCTTACTCGTGGTATTTTTCCTCCTCTGCTAGAAGGAACACCAGATAACATCAATGAAATGATTCAAGCACATATTTAAGACTTCTGGCCTCACAAAGAGCATTGGACAAGTGTCCAAATCATAAACTTGCAGAACTAATCTACGAAATAATAGCAAAATATTATGTCTAATTGTGATAATTTTGGGGTATCTAAAGATGTTATTCAGTTGATTGGTTGATAAAGTAAGTTCAAGCTCATTGAAATTACATGTTACACCAAGCAACATAGGCATTTAGCAGAAAAAATTTCACCTCACTTTTTCCTACTTTGACCTGAATAAATCAGGCTCAGTAACTGATGATAAAATTGTTCAATATAGCAAGAAAAAAAGCATGCATATATGTCGGAAGAGAAAAAAGAGATGACATACAGAGATTGAGGCTGTTGGCTGAAAAGCTATTCTCATATTGTGGGGACCTCGGGTTGCTAATCTCGTTTTAGGGCAGCTAATGATTAATTAAACAATTAATCAAACAATTAAAGAATAATAAATCAAGAGCAGATTTTTTTTTTTTTTTAAAATCTCCGAGCCTCGCTCGATCGGGCAAAGTCAGCCGATCGAGCGAGCAAAATATCAAATTCTCGGGTCTGCACATATATTGGCCTCGCTTGATCGGTCAAAACCTACCGATCGAGCGAGCCCAAAATGCTTGATTTTCTGCCTTCAATATAAGGGCCTCGCTCGATCGGTAACATTTACCCGATCGAGCGGGAGCCATTTCCAGAAAATATCAACAATACTATTTTGCTGTCAAACCGTGCACATCAGTCCAAATGCCTTCATGATCAACTCATATCATGGTTTATAAATTCTAAAACATGCATATAAACATGTATAAAGTTTCAAGTATCAAATCATGCATTAAATACATCAATCGAATAGCGTAAAGACATGAAACGATAAGCTACACTAAGTCTCAAAAGTGAGCTTCAAGTCTATAAGTTCATATCAAGTTTGATGCTATCTAACTACCATTCTTCTGCTTAAAACCCAAGTCCACACCTGCTACATCTCTCTCCCGAGCTATCAATGTCGTCTCAACAAAGCTCCTGCCCCTTCTGTTGCAATGCACACATACAAAACAAAGCAACAGCCGGATAAACACCGGTGAGAAATCATTCTCAGTATAATCGACATATAAATGCGTTAAATAAATTCGTATCAACTCTAAACATATCAACTCAAGAATAGAGTAAAAATAACGCATATATCGACTCAACTTCAAATCAAAACTCAATTTATATAGCGCGCTAACTCAAGAATTGATTCTTATCACTTCGTTGCCATCAAGATTCGTATCCGATCTTGACATGGATATCCATCTATCGTAGCCATTCCGGGCTAGAAAATAAGGTTAACCGCAACCTTGGCATAGAATCAATTCAATATACAATCATATCAAAAGCAATAAAGATCCACTACCTGTGATGGATCGACAAGAACAATAACAAGTTCTTAATCAAAAATAAAACATAACAAGTATGTGATTTGGCGGACTACTCAAGATTCATCAATCTCGAGTATCAGAGTCCTGAATCTCGATGTCGTCTTATACCTTTCATTTCATTGAGTCGTATTTGCTTCAAATCTGTACAACCTTCATCAAATAATAGCCATCAAACTTGCTCAAGTTCATCATCCAATCTTCAAGGTAGCATAACTTCAACCTTGAGCTATTCGATCTCATTTCTCAAATGCTAAAATCTTGAGTTCGAATCTCTTATTTACATTCTGAAACATATCATATCAAGCTATTTATATCAGCTACAACTCACATAAAAATCAGCTCAATCATAACTCAAACTTCAAGGCAAAACGAGTTACAAACTTTGCTCAATTCTTGACCGATTCGAATTGTAGCTTGTCGAACTCGAAACATGCAAGTATAATCTGATATGAAGTGTAAACATGCTGCATATATCAGAAACCAACTCATATCTAACTCAGCTCAAGCATTATAAACTCAAACATGATCAAAGTCTTGAACCAACGGCATAACGGTATAAAATCGGTAACCGAAATGATATCGAATTCCACTAACATCATATTCATCATACACCAGCAATATATCATCATAAACAATCATCTAAGCAGCTATAGATTTCGAAATATATGTTGTCATATCATAACAATTACAAACGATCATTATTCTTCAATCCAACTTCGATATCGAACGGCATACGAACTCAAGAACACAAACATAAATGCATAATCTGATCTCTGCCATATATCAATCTTCAAAACATGCCGAAATGATTAAATACTTAAATCAAATCGAAGGCCTCGTCGCAAGGATTCCAGAACATCTTTCGGAATTGAAATCGGACGAGCGAAACAAAAGTTATTGGCGTTTGAAAATCGAAAACCACAAGAAATGGAAAGGTTTCGAGACTCTGTTCTAAAATTCTGAATACTTATGCTTCAAACACGTTATATGCTGAGTAATGAACTAAAAATCAGATATGTGTTGCATAATTTCAATTTAGTCCCTCAAGTCTTCATTAATTGCAATTCAGTCCTCGGCCTTCTTATTAATTCAATTTCAATCCAAAATAATTTAAGAATATTAGAATTAAAATCGAAACTCTAAATATTCCCAAATTAAATATACTCGGATTAAAATTAAATAAATTCGAATTAAATCAATAATCTCTTTTGCACTTTAGCCCTCGAATTTTCGATATTCTCCAATCAACCCCTGATCGGGTTTCATCTTCAAAATACATCTTCTTTAATTTCCGAAATATGGAATTTAATCTCAAATTTCATAAATATTCAAATCGAATATTTATTCTTTTAATTTAAGAATTCTCGGAATTTAATTCGCAAAATTCGTAAATTCTCAAATTAAATATTTTCGATTCGAAAATTAAATCTATCATTTCCATAACTTTTCAAATCAATATTAGCCCATAATATAAAATTTAATTTTCAAATCTCATAATTAATAATTTAATATTTTCGGGCCTTACAACTCCTCCCTTCTAAGAAATGATTTCGTCCTCGAAATCGTATTCATCCAGAATATCAAATCTAATAGACTGAATGATTATCTGAAGTGATTCTCACTTCAATCATCCACTCTGCATTTCGTATCTCACTTCATCTTTCAATCTCTTGTCAGATTATTACTTCGAATCTGCTTCTATTCGCTTGTAATCAGTATCTATTCAGTTGTACTTTAAGTCATTGAAACGACTTTGTTCTGAGCTATTTCTTTCTTCAATCAAGGATTTGTCGAATAATCGACTTAACTCGGAATCTTTTCAACATCTATCTCAACTAATTAAAGTACATCGGAAGAATCTTCTGATACTTCCTTCTCTTATTCTCATGGAACAAATCAGATCCATCATATCAACTGAAAAGATTAAATCGTTCAATCGAATCATCAATTCCATCTGATATCTCAGTCAGTGAAATTCAACTTCAGTAATGACTTGTTTCTTTCTCAATATCATTCTATGCTCCGCATAGAAGATATATCAAGTCTACACTGTTATTCTATTCATCGCTTCAAAATCAGTATTCACATTCATATTCTGAATCTGTATCTCAACTTCGTTCTTTCTCAATTCTGAATCGAATGATGTTTAGGAATAACTTTTACGCTTAACTAATCAATTTCAGCTTCAAAAGTTATATCTATCATTCAATTACTAATTCTGATTCATCTTCTCTGTTTTCATTTCATACAGATTCATATTCATCATCCTTGTGTTCCTCAAATCACATCTGATCTGTTGTCAACAAATCATGTCTGATCTGATATCATATACTTCAGTAGTATCATTCCAACACAAAGAAAATCGAATTTTCTTTCATCATATCATCATAACATTATCTCAAAATCGATTCATTAGCTATTACAGGAATTATATTCATCAAGTGGCAATACATCAAGACAAGTAATACCGAATCAGGTATTAAAGTTCTGATAATATTCTCAATATCCGGAAAATCAACTCAGATAATCCATCAATCGACAATTTTTATAATGCAATCACATATAACCAACTCTCAGAACATCAATCAATCAATCGATGCCACATTCTATTGAATAAATCTAAAGTCTTAATCCTGACAATAGATTTTTATCATTCATGTAATTCATCATATCTCTATCTTCTTCACAGATCTGAATAGATAACTGTTATTCACATCTCATACAGTGTATTTCACAAATCTGATTAGTCTATTCGGACTATCTAGTAATCAGAGTGTATGTTGTATTCACAGAGTTCAACGTATTCAGAACTGTTGATAATCGGTATCATGTCAGATAAAAATTCATTCTCGAAATTCAATTCATCTTTTCTGATTATTCTTCCACTTCAAAGATATCAAATTGCACCTTTACCTCAAAAAGTACTCAAATTCTTCGAATCATCTGTATTACAATGTAATAGTAAACCCAATGTTTCAATCTGAAACATTATTTCTTGGCTTACTGTTCGTCTTACAACGAATCTAATCACAATTCAGTGAGTTGATCATACAGACAAATCATCGTATCTAGTAATTTTCATCAATCTGTTCATAACTATCACCTGTTTACTTCACATAAACTGTTTCATCTTGGTAATTTCACAAAATATTATTTCAAATCACAATCTCGTAACAATTTTGGAGTTTCTAAACTATCCCTGAACTCATCTGGTCAACGATTTTCAAATTTATCGGAAACTCTCTGTACATTTAACTTCGAAAACGTATTAATTTTGTTACTTCTATTTGATTTATCGTCTGATAAAACAATTATCGGATGAATATTGAATTTATTGTTGTGCAATTCTTCAAATTTTGATATCTCTTTTCGGAAATATCAGACACAATCAAATAATCAATCATAATAGAATTCATTAATTCTGATCTGAGGCTTCAATTCATATCTCTATATGGCATTCTATACTGAATTCTCATCACTTCAGTTTACTTTCTGTGTTTCTTTCATCTTCTAAAGAAAAATCATTCTAATTGGTCATATATTCATCTGAATATTCAAACCAGAATACACAAAATCTGAAATCAATTGATCGAATGCCTGTTTCATTCTTCATTTCTATTCCTCAATTGAATTCTAATAACTTGATCTCATCTTAATGTGCTTTAATCCTTCCAAATTAGTTCTCACTTAATTTGGATTACAGCAATTCGGACTATTTTAGTATCTATCTCGATACTTCAAGCACATAAATTCAAAAGATCAATCAATCACGCATTCATCTCTTCTCTTCGTTCTATTTCCCAAATCTCAATTGGAAATTTTATCAGTTACGAGTCAAAAATATTATAATATACTGAATGTATACATCAACAATCAGTAACTCTTGAAATTCATAATCAGGGAAACTCACTTAAGTCGAGTTCATTCACAGAACAATAATATGAATGACAATATGTTAAGTGAAAACAACTCACTAGCATCTCAACTCAAGACGAGTAGATCAAATCAGACCCTAACAAAGAATAAGAGTCAATCAAAATCGATTGAGGTCGGTACCAAAACCTCAAAATCAACATCAGGAATTTCAAAAATCATGATTTTATGATGTAATATGTAGTGACCCTTACCCGGATCACCTACTAAACAGAACTTATGCATGCAATTTACTTAATTAAACAGATACCAGAATAAAACTGCGGAATCCAATAACATTATACAATCCCAAGTAAAGGAATCTGTAATTATCCAATAATATACAACCAAATCGAATAGCTGTATAAACCCAAACAACAGTAATAAAACCTAAGCGAAGCTCCAGCTGGCCAACCACTGACTAGCCCCTCCTGGATCCACCCTCCTCGTCCAATCGCAATCCTGCCCCATGGAATAGGGTGTCCAGAAAATACAGAGTACGAGACGTGAGCATAAAACGCTCAGTACGAGAGTATGAGTATACATGCATGCAAAGTGAACTCCCTATAGACTCGAGGTCAAGGATCAGATAACAGAGACAGACCGGGCCCTGGTATGTAGCACGTTGTGCCGTCGCTTCAGGAGGTGGCTCCCATACCGAGATAACCGTGGAAACGCCGGACCCAAATCGATGGAAGTCCATCCACTAACAGGATAGGGTACAACCCTACTAACAGACATCTCGAAGGAGATACAGCAAGATGAAAATGAATGCAGCATAATATCATGGCATATAAATCATGCGGTCACATAATACATGCATACTCAGTCAGGATATCTCGAACAGTACTTTCGTACCTCAATACAGTGCAAGCTCTACCAACTCTAGGTTCACGCCTATAGTCTGCTCTACACTGCCAAATGATACTACTATCATTAAAGTGCTCTAAAAGCCTTAACTAAGCTATTGCATTCTCCTAAATATTTATAGGAAGCAAAAGCTATACCTTCGTCCGTCGTTAGCCCTTTGATGTCGATGCCTCCAGAACTTGGGCACAACTCCGCTACGACTACCAAACGCCTCTCCGACCTCCGGACCAAGCCTAAGAAGACTAGAACAGCTCCAAAAGGACTAGAAAGGAAAGGAGAACTCGGAATTGGCAAATGAAAGTGAAGTCTCGGTCTTCTATTTATAGACGACGATCGGAACTTCCGATCCTTGATCGGAACGTCCGAACCTCGATCGGAACGTCCGATCCTGCCATCGGAGCTTCCGAAGATCCTGATCTGCCACGTGTCAAAATATCACTTGTTGACTCCGGATAGGGGTGATCGGAGCCTCCGGTCCTGATCGGAGCTTCCAATCCAATCACACGTCATGCCTGATGTAATAACATCGGTGCCTCCGATCGCTCATCGGAGCTTCCGATCGTGCCTTTGGAGCTTCCGATCCGTCCAATACCCAATTCAATTAATTAGCATTAATCCTTTACTTACTCAATTAGGGTACGGGCTACTACATTCTCCCCCACTTAAGATATTTCGTCCTCGAAAACAGATCTTAAGTACCGAATGCAAATACAGAAATCAAAAACATTCTTTATTCAAATCAAACGTTTACAGAGTTTGCAACTGAATACAACTCAAAGAATGAAATCAAAACAACTCAGGATGGTCTTTACGCACCCTGTCCTCAAGCTCCCAAGTAGCCTCCTCAGTGCCTCGGCGCTGCCACTGAACTAAAACCAAAGGAATGACTTTGTTCCGTAAAACCTTATCCTTATAATCCAGGATACGAAGAGGTTTCTCAACATAAGTCAAATCCTTGTCTACCTGAACCTCAGATCTCTGCAGAATATGAGATTCATCTGCCACATACCGTCGCAACAGAGATACGTGGAACACGTCGTGAATACTGGATAGGTGCGGTGGCAAAGCTAGTCGATAAGCCAAATCGCCAATGCTCTCCAAGATCTCAAACGGACCGATAAATCTAGGAGACAACTTGCCCTTAAGGCCAAATCTGAGAATCTTGCGGAAAGGTGACACTCTCAGAAACACTTTCTCCCCGACCTCGAACTGCAAAGGCCTACGCTTGATATTAGTATAGCTGGCCTGACGATCCTGTGCAGTCTTAATCCGTTCGTTGATCTGATCAACAATGTCTATCGCCTGCTGGATAAACTCCGGTCCTTCAGCCTGTCTCTCCCCCACTTTTTCCCAGAAGAGTGGAGTACGACAACGTCGCCCATACAACGCCTCAAAAGGTGCCATCCCAATACTAGTGTGATAGCTGTTGTTGTAAGCGAACTCGATCAACGGCAAATGATCCTGCCAGGCTGAACCAAAATCCAAGACGCACGCTCTAAGCATATTCTATAACGTACGGATAGTGCGTTCTGACTGACCATCAGTCTCCGGATGATAGGCTGTACTCAAACTGAGAGTAGTACCCATCGCACGCTGAACACTCCCCCAGAATCTAGAAATAAACCTGGGGTCCCGATCGCTGACAATGCTCACAGGCACTCCATGAAGTCGGACGATCTCCTGAATGTACATTCGTGCCATGCGATCCACAGAGTACTCTCGGCTATAGGAAATGAAATGCGCTGACTTGGTGAGTCGGTCCACCACAACCCAGATAGCATCACAGTTCTTCGGGGATACCGGCAAATGGGTCACAAAGTCCATAGTGATAAACTCCCATTTCCATTCAGGAATAGGCAGACTGTGAAGCAATCCTCCAGGTCGTCGGTGCTCTGCCTTGACCTGTTGACACACCAAACATCTCGAAACAAACTGATAAACACTGCGTTTCATTTCCTTCCACCAGAAACGAGTACGTAGATCCTTGTACATCTTGTTGCTCCCAGGATGAATACTCAACTTAGTGCGATGCGCCTGAGACAAAATCTCCTCTCGCAACTCTTCATCCTGCGGAATCACAAGCCTACCAGACAAACACAGAAAACCATCGGACTGATAATGAAATCCAGACGAGCTACCCTCGTTAGCTAGACGAGCTAAACGCTGGGTCTTCGAATCAGACATCTGAGCATCTCGGATCCGCGAATACAAGGCTGGCTCAGATAATATCGCAAACATCTGGATACTCTGCATACCTTTCTTATGCTTGAAGGTATAACCTGAAGTACAACAGTCACTGATCGCACTAGACATCGAACAAGTCTGAAGTGCGGATAGTCGCACCTTGCAACTCAAAGCATCAGCGGTGAGATTAGCAGCTCTCGGATGGTACTTAATCTCGCAATCATAGTCCTTAAGCAAGTCCATCCAACGTCTCTGCCTCATGTTCAACTCCGCCTGAGTGAACAAATACTTGAGACTCTTATGGTCGGTGAAGATATCAAATTTCTCGCCATACAGATAATGACGCCAGATCTTCAAAGCGAACACAATGGCTGCTAATTCCAAATCATGGACTGGGTAGTTGTCCTCGTGAAGCTTCAGCTGTCTAGAAGCGTATGCGATCACATGCCCATTCTGAGTCAGGACACAACCTAACCCCTGAAGAGAAGCATCCGTGTAAACTACATACCCTCCAGATCCTGACGGTAGTGCCAACACCGGCGCAGAAGTCAACCTCCGTCGAAGCTCACGGAAATTCTCCTCAAACTCTGAGGACCACTCGAAATCCACACCCTTGCGGGTAAGCTGCGTCAACGGTCGAGCTAACTGAGAGAAGTTCAGAATGAAGCGACGATAATACCCTGCTAGACCCAGAAAACTACGGATCTCAGCAACTGTCGTCGGACGCGACCAATTAAGTACCGCTTCAATCTTTCTTGGATCAACAGAAATACCTTCCCTGGATATGATATGGCCAAGAAAGACCACTCTATCCATACAGAACTCACACTTGCTCAGCTTGGCGTACAACTGCTCATCTCGAAGAGTCTGTAGTACCAACCGCAAGTGAGAAACATGCTCTTCCATATTACGCGAATACACCAAGATGTCGTCAATGAAGACCACGACAAACTTGTCCAAATACTCCCTGAAGACACGGTTCATCAGATCCATAAATATAGCCGGCGCATTAGTCAAACCAAATGGCATCACTAGGAACTCGTAATGCCCATAGCGAGTACGGAATGCAGTCTTGGCTACATCCTGATCACGGACTCTCAACTGATGATACCCAGATCTCAAGTCAATCTTGGAGTAAACTGACGTGCCCTGCAGCTGATCGAACAAGTCATCAATACGAGGCAACGGATACTTGTTCTTCACAGTGACTCGATTCAGCTGCCGATAGTCAATGCACAGCCGCATCGACCCATCCTTCTTCTTCACGAAGAGAACAGGAGCTCCCCAAGGAGATACACTAGGACGAATGTACCCTTTGTCCAAAAGATCCTGTAGCTGATTCTTCAACTCACGCATCTCTGACGGAGCCAGACGATACGGTGCTCTAGAAATAGGAGAAGTACCCGGCATCAACTTTATGCCAAACTCGACTTCTCTAGCAGGAGGAAAACCCGAAATCTCATCAGGAAACACATCTGGAAATTCATCCACAACAGGAATGATCTCTATCCCAATACTCTCAGCGGACAAATCAACTGCATAGATAAGGTAACCTTCCCCGCCAGACTCCAGAGCTCGACAGGCTCTCAAAGCTGATACCAAAGGCATCGGGGGTCGCGCTCCCTTACCATAGAAAAACCAACTCTCACTCCCTTCCGGATGAAAGCGTACTAATCTCTGATAGCAGTCCACTGAAGCTCGATAGGTAGTCAACACATCTATTCCCAGAATGCAATCAAAGTCGTCCATCGCCAGGACCATGAGATTCGCTAACAGAATGTTCCCTTCGAACTCTAAAGGGCAACCCATCACTAGACGCTTAGCCAAAGCAGATTGGCCCGTCGGAGTAGAAACAGACATCACTACGTCTAGTGCAATGTATGGTAAATTATGCCTCTTAACAAAACGTGCAGAAATGAAGGAATGAGATGCACCAGTGTCAATAAGTACAAGAGCAGGTATACCATAAAGCAGAAATGTACCTGCGATGACTTTCTCATTCTCCTCCACAGCCTGATCATGTCTCAGGGCAAACACCTGGCCAGAAGCTCGTGGCCTCAAATGAGAACTCCCAGCAGACTGTCCCTGCGACCTCTGCTGTACGGTGGCCTGAGAACCAGATCCTGAACCAGAACCAGAACCGCCTCCCCCAGACAGTGGACAATCCCTCCGGATATGACCAGTCTCTCCACAACGGAAACAAGCTCCAGAAGCTCTACGGCACTTTTCGGATGGATGGTTCTTCCCGCAGAGATCACACTTGTCCTTCTTACCGTAACGGACCACACCTTCAGAACCAGAGGAAGAAGAAGATCCAGACTTCTTGAAAGTTTGGGCACGGGGACCCAAAGAACTAGCAGGCCTCGACTGAGGGAAAGACCTGTTCCGCCGAATGCTGTTCTCCGCCTGGTGACAACGGCTCACCAAACCCTCGTAGGACATGTCGTTGCCAACCGCCACACGGTCATGGATCTCAGGGTTAAGGCCCTGAAGGAACAGATTATACTTCATCTCTGAGCTATCAGCAATCTCGGGACAATAGGATAACAGATCAAAGAATCTTTGCTGATACTCATCGATAGACATGGCTCTCTTTCGCAGACTCACTAGCTCGCCTGCCTTCGACTGACGGAGTGCAGGAGGAAAATACCGCTTTTGGAAAGCTGTGCGGAACTCGGCCCAGGTGGCCACTCCTCTCGCCGCAACAAAAGGTGCAGAAGTAAACCTCCACCACCTGCGCGCACGCCCATCCAGAAGATAGCCAAGGGTCTCCACCTTCTGCTCATCGGTGCATTGGAAAGTCTGAAAAGTCGTCTCCATGCGGTCTAACCAGTTATCCGCATCCTCCGGAGACTCGACTCCAACTAAGGGCTTAGGACCCATAGCTAAAAATCGACGCACAGTGAAACGCTCGTTGTCATGATGACGATGACGCCGTTCTCGACGAGGCTCCCGGTCGGCATCACCCCAACGCCCACCAACACTGCCATGAGAACTCTGGTCGTCACGATTTGACATCTACAAAAATACCTCAAGATGAGACTAAATCCCAAGAAATCTTTTGCATGCTCTGATACCATAAATGTAGTGACCCTTACCCGGATCACCTACTAAACAGAACTTATGCATGCAATTTACTTAATTAAACAGATATCAGAATAAAACTGCGGAATCCAATAACATTATACAATCCCAAGTAAAGGAATTTGTAATTATCCAATAATATACAACCAAATCGAATAGCTGTATAAACCCAAACAACAGTAATAAAACCTAAGCGAAGCTCCAGCTGGCCAACCACTGACTAGCCCCTCCTGGATCCACCCTCCTCGTCCAATCGCAATCCTGCCCCATGGAATAGGGTGTCCAGAAAATACAGAGTACGAGATGTGAGCATAAAACGCTCAGTACGAGAGTATGAGTATACATGCATGCAAAGTGAACTCCCTATAGACTCGAGGTCAAGGATCAGATAACAGAGACAGACCGGGCCTTGGTATGTAGCACGCTGTGCCGTCGCTTCAGGAGATGGCTCCCATACCGAGATAACCGTGGAAACGCCGGACCCAAATCGATGGAAGTCCATCCACTAACAGGATAGGGTACAACCCTACTAACAGACATCTCGAAGGAGATACAGCAAGATGCAAATGAATGCAGCATAATATCATGGCATATAAATCATGCGGTCACATAATACATGCATACTCAGTCAGGATATCTCGAACAGTACTTTCGTACCTCAATACAGTGCAAGCTCTACCAACTCTAGGTCCACGCCTATAGTCTGCTCTACACTGCCAAATGATACTACTATCATTAAAGTGCTCTAAAAGCCTTAACTAAGCTATTGCATACTCCTAAATATTTATAGGAAGCAAAAGCTATACCTTCGTCCGTCGTTAGCCCTTTGATGTCGATGCCTCCAGAACTTGGGCACAACTCCGCTACGACTACCGAACGCCTCTCCGACCTCCGGACCAAGCCTAAGAAAACTAGAACAGCTCCAAAAGGACTAGAAAGGAAAGGAGAACTCGAAATTGGCAAATGAAAGTGAAGTCTTGGCCTTCTATTTATAGACGACGATCGGAACTTTCGATCCTTGATCGGAACGTCCGAACCTCGATCGGAACGTTCGATCCTGCCATCGGAGCTTCCGAAGATCCTGATCTGCCACGTGTCAAAATATCACTTGTTGACTCCGGATAGGGGTGATCGGAGCCTCCGGTCCTGATCGAAGCTTCCGATCCAACCACACGTCATGCCTGACGTAATAACATCGGTGCCTCCGATCGCTCATCGGAGCTTCCGATCGTGCCTTCGGAGCTTCCGATCCGTCCAATACCCAATTCAATTAATTAGCATTAATCCTTTACTTTCTCAATTAGGGTACGGGCTACTACATAATAACTTCAGTAAAATCAAATAAAAGACTCATCTGTAACTGATTTTCATATCATTATTTACTCGATAAACCTCAAAAGCAGTAGTCAATTCATAAACTCTTCAATTCTCTGATAAATTCCAGTTCACAACTTAAATTAAAGTCAAGAATCTTACTGAAATATATCTTCCATCTCTACTCATCGGCATATCTTTCAGTTCTGGTTTAGATCATGAACATATCTAGTGCATTGATTATACTTATTTCGGCATATTTTTGTAATCGAACATCATATAGTAAAAATCACAGAATCTTAATTCGAGATTCTATATCATCATATTCAATTGCACTTTATGTTCGTACTGATTTAATTTAATCGCTTCTTATCATCAATTCTTCTACTAATCTGTATTCGATTATTGCATCATCATCTATCATGCAACATAAACAGATATTTCAATACGAACTAAAATCATCTTCAGTTTCAGTTCATCGAAGCAATAATTTCATTCTTTAGTTCAATTCACACAGTCTCTTTTCTGATACAGAGGTGATCATAATAAGCTTTCAGCTATCATGAATCTATTGCACCAATAATAGACATGTCAAAACAAAATAAATCTGTTACCTGAAATTTCATTCTCAGGTGAAATTTCATTCTGCTTCTCTGTATACTTCTGGAATAGAAATTGTAGCTAAATATGTGTTTTTCTCACACACCGTAGCATTTTTACACTTTCAGTCCTTTTGCTTCATCATTCAGCTTCAGTTCTATTAGACAAGACTATGTCTTGCATAACATGTTTCAGTCATCAACATTTATTCAGACATATTCTTCGAATTCAAGCCATAACTAAACAACTCAATCTTGAGCTTTTTCATCATCTCCAATTCAAAGAATCATATTAGGCTTGCAAAGTCTACTAAAACATTCTTCAATATTCAAAATATTCAACTTCGAAATGGTATATTTTTCTTTCTCATCATTTCTATCTGTTGTGGCAAAGAACTATAAACAAAAATCATGTTCTAAGCACTTACCAACAAATTAATATACCTCTGTTATTTCATCAAAATTCATCAGATGATTGCTAGGTTTCGAAGTTGGTAGACAGTCAATCTGATACATCATTCATCGATATCTGTCAGGTATTTGAACAAGTGATCAAGTACTTCAGGCCAACTTCTACCTGCAATATATCTATTCATTCGCTGATATTCTGTTCTGTTCAATCAGAGATACTTCATTTAGCTGAGCAATAATACAGTACTGTTCAATCTGACCATACCATTATGTTCAGTCTGGCCATACTATACTGTCAGTCTGGGGTGCTTACTTCACCCAAAGAACACTGTTCTCTTCAATTTTGGGTGCTTACTTCACCCGAGGAAATTCTTATAATAACATCGATAAGAATTCGAAAATTTACAAATCAGTAAATTAATCAATTCAATTTCAAAGTAGATCAAGAGTACATGCCATTTATCAAATCATCGAATCATATACTGCATAATCATGCAATAATATAAATGCATGTGACTCACTCTACCCCGCTCAGCTTCTATCTCAGTCCAGAACCTATGCTCTGATACCACCTGTTGTGGGGTTCTCGGGTTGCTAATCTCGTTTTAGGACAGCTAATGATTAATTAAATAATTAATCAAAAAATTAAAGAATAATAAATCAAAAGCAAAAACTTTTTTTTTTTTTTTAAATCTCCGAGCCTCGCTCGATCGGGAAAATTCAGCCGATCGAGCGAGCAAAATATCAAATTCTCGGGTCTGCACATATATTGGCCTCGCTCGATCGGTCAAAACCTACTGATTGAGAGAGCCCAAAATGCTCTATTTTCTGTCTTTAATATAAGGGCCTCGCTCGATCGGTAACATTTACCCGATCGAGCGGGAGCCATTTCCAGAAAATATCAACAATACTATTTTGTTGTCAAACCGTGCACATCAGTCCAAATGCCTTCATGATCAACTCATATCATGGTTTATAAATTCTAAAACATGCATATCAACATGTATAAAGTTTCAAGTATCAAATTATGCATTCAATACATCAATCGAATAGCGTAAAGACATGAAACGATAAGCTACACTAAGTCTCAAAAGTGAGCTTCAAGTCTATAAGTTCATATCAAGTTTGATGTTATCTAACTACCATTCTTCTGCTTAAAACCCGAGTCCACACCTGCTACATCTCACTCCCGAGCTATCAATGTCGTCTCAACAAAGCTCCTGCCCCTCCTGTTGCAATGCACACATACAAAACAAAGCAACATCCGGATAAATTTCGGTGAGAAATCATTCTCAGTATAATCGACATATAAATGCGTTAAATAAATTCGTATCAGCTCTAAACATATCAACTCAAGAATAGAGTAAAAATAACGCATATATCGACTCAACTTCAAATCAAAACTCAATTTATATAGCGCGCTAACTCAAGAATTGATTCTTATCACTTCGTTGCCATCAAGATTCGTATCCGATCTTGACATGGATATCCATCTATCGTAGCCATTCCGGGCTAGAAAATAAGGTTAACCGCAACCTTGGCATAGAATTAATTCAATATACAATCATATCAAAAGCAATAAAGATCCACTACCTGTGATGGATCGACAAGAACAATAACAAGTTCTTAATCAAAAATAAAACATAACAAGTATGTGATTTGGCGGACTACTCAAGATTCATCAATCTCGAGTATCAGAGTCCTGAATCTCGATGTCGTCTTATACCTTTCATTTCATTGAGTCGTAGTTGCTTCAAATCTGTACAACCTTCATCAAATAATAGCCATCAAACTTGCTCAAGTTCATCATCCAATCTTCAAGGTAGCATAACTTCAACCTTGAGCTATTCGATCTCATTTCTCAAATGCTAAAATCTTGAGTCCGAATCTCTTATTTACAATCTGAAACATATCATATCAAGCTATTTATATCAGCTACAACTCACATAAAAATCAGCTCAATCATAACTCAAACTTCAAGGCAAAACGAGTTACAAACTTTGCTCAATTCTTGACCGATTCGAATTGTAGCTTGTCGAACTCGAAACATGCAAGTATAATCTGATATGAAGTGTAAACATGCTGCATATATCAGCAACCAACTCATATCTAACTCAGCTCAAGCATTATAAACTCAAACATGATCAAAGTCTTGAACCAACGGCATAACGGTATAAAATCGGTAACCGAAACGATATCGAATTCCACTAACATCATATTCATCATACACCAGCAATATATCATCATAAACCATCATCTAAGCAGCTATAGATTTCGAAATATATGCTGTCATATCATAACAATTACAAACGATCATCATTCTTCAATCCAACTTCGATATCGAACGGCATACGAACTCAAGAACACAAACATAAATGCATAATATGATCTCTGCCATATATCGATCTTCAAAAAATGCCGAAAGGATTAAATACTTACATCAAATCGAAGGCCTCGTCGCAAGGATTCCAGAACATCTTTCGGAATTGAAATCGGACGAGCGAAACAAAAGTTATCGGCGTTTGAAAATCGAAAACCACAAGAAATGAAAAGGTTTCGAGACTCTGTTCTAAAATTCTGAATACTTATGCTTCAAACACGTTAATATGCTGAGTAATCAACTAAAAATCAGATATGTGTTGCATAATTTCAATTTAGTCCCTCAAGTCTTCATTAATTGCAATTCAGTCCTCGGCCTTCTTCTTAATTCAATTTCAATCCAAAATAATTTAAGAATATTAGAATTAAAATCGAAACTCTAAATATTCCCAAATTAAATATACTCGGATTAATATAAATAAATTCGGATTAAATCAATAATCCCGGCCTTTTGCACTTTAGCCCTCGAATCTTCGATATTCTCCAATCAACCCCTGATCGGGTTTCATCTTCAAAATACATCTTCTTTAATTTCCGAAATATGGAATTTAATCTCAAATTTCATAAATATTCAAATCGAATATTTATTCTTTTAATTTAAGAATTCTCAGAATTTAATTCGCAAAATCCGTAAATTCTCAAATTAAATATTTTCGGTTCGGAAATTAAATCTATCATTTCCATAACTTCTCAAATCAATATTAGCCCATAATATGAAATTTAATTCTCAAATCTCATAATTAATAATTTAATATTTTTGGGCCTTACACATATAAATTGTTTCTCCATTTGATATTCAACCCTGAAAATGTATCTGTTTCTCCCTTAATATAATCCACTACATAATAAAAGATATTAGTGGTTTAAAGGCATGAAAATAATTTTAAAAAAGAACTCAAAATCGAGTACTTCCACCCAGTACAAACTTTAACTGGTCTGCAGGCGAGCTCCACACAAGTAGCTCAACATCTACAAAGTACGAATAAAGGTGAAAAACAATGATAAAATATAAATATTCAAGGAACAAAGTAATTAGTATATTAAATTCAATGAACACATCAAAGACTCGGTTTTTGCATCACCCATAATGTCTTGAAGGGGAATCCGAGTAGCTCTTCATTTTTTTGTTCATAGATGTAAATCAAGAAAGATAATTCCAGAAGTCAATTTTGGAGATAAGCACTCCCATGAAGAACCAACAAGGTAAACATAAATGAACAAATTTTAAAACTTTGGAAGTACCAAAATAAAGGGGCAAAAACGTTATCAGTGCCCATTACAGGAAATGCTACTGTCATATCTCTGAAAAGAACATTAATTTTTTGGGTTTAGAAGATGTATATACTTGAGATGAGGAAGAGTCATATTCTTGATGAGAGTTGGATTTTTGGAGACAAATTCCTTCCATTCATCTTCATATATCCTTCCATCGCCTTTTGTATCCGCCTCAGAGAACGTCTAATTATAAAAGGAAAAAAAAGATTAATGGAGTGAAAATATGGACATTCAATCAAGAGATCAAGAAAATGTAGTAGCTAAATTAGTAGACCTTATCCACAATTAGTTCAATGAAATCCTCAGATAATACGAGGTCCGATTCTTGTAATACTGCCAACACCATCTCTCTCAGCTGTTAATTTTTACAAGTGTTCGGATTATTTAAATATTACACGAGGATTCGTCTTCACGTCACCAATGACTGACCATGATCTATTTATTTGCCTCCAATTCCTAGAAGTAAAACTCACGGAAGAATGGCTGAAACCTCCAAAAAATCCTCGCATTCACTTCACATAAGGGGCTGCAGCTCACCATAGCTGTGACATGAAGTTTTGGATCCTAAGATTTTGTATATATATATATATATATATATAACGTTGAGATCGGTGAAAATGGAGAAGAAGCTTCACAACTTTATCATGTCCTGAATTAAATCCCAGCTTTATCACCTAAGAGCATTTACAAGAACAGAATTCAATCAAACAAAGATATAATAAAAAAATATACAGCATGCAACATTGACAGGTGCCCACGACACATTGACCAACCACTAGGTTTGTTCATTCAAAAACCATTATTTGAGAAAGACAAATTTTTTGATCAAACTACCCCTATAAATGGATTATCTAGCTCAATGCAAGGAATAATTTTAACAGCTAAACAAGAAAGTGCATCACTATTACACGCGCATCCAAATTCAGAAGATGGACCCTGTCCATGATGAATCTCACCAGGAGCTTCTGAAGGTCGACATCATGTATCACCTGCATCATATCATCACCCACGGGTAAATAGGCCGAGTTCTTGATACTAAAATATCATAGAGGGCATGTTCTAGTTTTAGTTCTTTTCACCTGATCATAGCCTCTCTGCAAAAAAGACGAATAAATCGAGCAAAATGGCTTCATACCTTCAGTAGCTAAACCAGCCGCGAAGGTGATGGCGTGCTGTTTGGCTATCCCCACATCGAACATCGGCCAAGGAAACATTTCTGGAATATGTAAAGCCCGGTGCCCCCTCCCATAGCAGCATGAATTGCTAAAAAGTAAAATCTTGTCATCTCGCTTCGCTTAGGCTATTAAAGACTCCGCAAAGTATTGAGTATAGGAAAGGGTGTTCACTTTACCCTTCATATGTTTCCTTGTTCTGGGATCAAACTTCACTACACCTGATAAAAACAAAAACAAAACTTTTACACATAAGCAAAATTCTAGCTAGAGACTTATTTGTTTCGGAAAACAGATTAATTACTATATTCTTGTGTACACATATCATGCATTTTATCAGAAGCAACTTCAACAGGAGGGTATCCTTTGCCTTTTTCTGTGACAATGTGAATCATTACAGGCCCTGGTGCCGACATCTCTTTCACCTTCTTCAAAATATGGACGAGGTCTTCCACGTTGTGGCCGTCCACCGGATCGATGTAATATATGTCGAGATCCTCAAAAAGATAGTGCATCACTATTACACGCATATCCATATTCAGAAGATGGACCCTCAGTTTTAAATGGTAGCTGAATAGGCTTGGAAGCACGTCCTAAAGATGATAGGTCCATTAGAGGGCCAGACACAAATACATAATCCCAGTCGATTGACTCCAATGAATCCATGAATGTTAAGTCCATTCAAATTATATCACAACAATAAACATCTCCAAGCAAGACAAACAACTATCAAAGCCGACATGGAAAGTCAATTAATCCATACTTATAACTCAAACCATTGATTTAATGCATAAAAAAATTCAGAAGGAGATAAAATTAAACAAAACTCATAAACAAAAATATAAAATTCCAGAGAAGAGAGAATTGTAGTAACTTCATGAACTGTAACCAGAGAAAACGATAAGGAGGTTTCTTCTCTTGTCCTCCATAACTGCATCAACTTTTGAATACTAGAAAAAAGATGTGGATTAAAAAAAAAATTCCAGACCCAATGAGGATAAAAAAAATCCATTTTTTTTAAAAATCGATACAGTTTTCTTTTCTACTCTAAATTCACACGTTGAGATCTTTCCTTGTCTGTAACCAAATCTCATCTAAATCTTAAACCAAACTGACCAAAAAAATACATTAAAAACAAGATGATAAATACAAAAAAAAAAAATACTAGAAAAAATATACAAAATCAAGAGTCTCACCATTTCCTACCTTCTGCACAAAAACCTACTTAAAATCACTTTATCTGCAGCGCTCAGAAACCATAGAACCTGTAAAATCGAACGACACAAAATATATGAACACATGATATGCAGTGCACGAAAGGTTTAAAAAATAAATAAATAAATGCCAATCTGATTCATTTTTTGTCGTAATAAAACCTCATAAAACGGAGGAAAATACAGAGAAGCCAACGGAGAGCCTGGAGGCCGAGGGTTCGAGCAAGAGAACCTTGGATCCGATCTTCAACCTTTGCGATTCCAAAATATAAGGAATTTCAGGATCAAAGCGAAGAAATATAACGAATAATATTCGCGAGATATGACAAAATTTCGAATCTGGTGGTGCCTACGGACCCGCCCAAAACATGTTCTGAAATTAAAGAGTAAAATCCCCTGAACACCTTCTGAATTCTCAGAGCAGACTCCGAGCGTCGATCGAAACCGACGACCACCACATCTGTGAACCAATATCCAGCCGCAGATGCCTCTTCGAGCCACTACACAACGGAGAATCCACTACAAGAAAATTGCAAAACGACAACGGATATTATCCGTTGTCGTAGGGGGGGGGGGAAAAACCGTTGTAACTGGGGGCGTTGTAAAAAGCGTGCCCTATTACAACGGTTTATATCCGTTGTCGTAGATATCCTACCACAACGGTTTTGCAACAGTTTGTAACCGTTGTCGTAAGTCTTCAAAGACAACGGTTCTGCAACAGCGTCAATCCGTTGTCATTGACACGTTAAGACAACGGTTTTTATCCGTTGTCGTTGCTCAAATAAAAAACAAAAAAAAAATTATTTTAATATACAAATTTTCAATATTATAAATGAAACAAAATTTAAAATTTCTAAAATAAAATTTAAATAAAATTTTTCAATATTCCAAATCAATATTCTAATTCTAAATTCTAAATCAATACACACTAGAAAATATATAAATCGAGTAATGAACTAATCTATATAAATTAACTCGGAACTTTCCTATATATCGAGTTATGAACTAATCTATATAAATTAACTTGAAACACTCCTTCCAGATTATCCCCTCGTTGTAGAGTATTGTGTATGACTAATTGTTTATTATTCATTGTACTTTCCACAGCAACAAAAAGCTTTGTGGTAGTGAAAGCGGAAGGCAAAGAGCTGGAATGTGTTGGAACCATCGAACTCACAGTCTGCAATGCCTAATGTTTGTTTCGCACTTTTTCCTCGGAAGACTGTGAGGTATTTTTCGGTGCTACCCGAAACCCAGAATCTGAATTCACGATGGTTCAAATGCGGGGGCGGGTTGATTGATTTCCAGTCTGCATCAGCTAAGTACTTCAGTGATTTCAATGCTTGGAGTCTAACTTTGCCATGCTTGTCAACTGTGAGGTAGCTACCCCCATCCGAGCATTTGTCCATGTAGTTCCTAAATCTGCTTAATTTTAAGACAAGATAAAGGTTATACCTTTTGGAATTCAAACAAACTGTAGCAGAAGAAATTCGATGTTGTGTGGACGTGTACTCGACTAAAAGTCTCTAAATGTAAACGTGATGATTCGATCTTGAGTTCGTTTTTATTTGGGGCTACATGGGTTTGGCTCATAAGGGGATATACAGTACATCCATGTTTGGTACGGATCATTGGACTAATTTATCTGACAGATCACACTCAAAACATAACCAGAAACACTAACCTTAATCGAGAGATGACAAAATGGCCTCCAGATTTCAGGAAATAGGATGCATTTAGAGCTAAAATTCTTGCCTGAAAAAATTACAAGGAGCATGTATCACGGCATTATCGATGAGAACAAAACTTAGATGTCTCTTGGCACCCAACTTAATCACAACATATTAAACAGAAACTAATCAATAACACCAACTATATAGTAAAACATACACAGCTTGTTAGTCATTCGTATTACAAAGAATAAATATTGTAAACCAAGGAAACTTCAAGGGTTCAAGGGCTAAAACAAACTTAAAATCAAAGATAAGTTGCACATTACAACAGGGTCAAGTATAGAACCATAATAGTTCTCATACCCGGCTCTAGTTCTGGACTTCAATAGATTGAGAGATGCTGATATATTTTGCTCCACAAGCTTTCTGGTATGTTCCCTAAAGATATCTGCTGCAAGCTGGGGAAAAAAACACCTTAGGCACTATATCTATCTTCTCATTCTTATATAAACAACAGTATGGGCAGTGGCATCAACTATCTGATGGCTACATATGCTATTTGGTTCCCAGTATTTTTTTTTGTTTATTTACCTCGTCAGAAAGTCGGTACAGAAGTTGTGCTTCTCTGAGGCTGATCAACTGACTCGCATTAAGAGCTAGCAAACATAAAGACACATAAATAAGTTGCAATGTCAACCTATTGTTACCGTTAGTCAAGTGTAGAATTTAGCGACGAATTTAATAACGTAACAATTATGATAATAACAAAAGATCATATTCACATATTAGAAGTAAAATTCTGCCAGATGGAATCTACATGAATCAATCTAAGTAAAAAGACTTACATCTTAACAACATTCAGCTTAAATGCAGGACATCTAAAGTGATGCATTACCTGATTACCAGTTCAAGTCGCTTTAAGATATATCACAATGACAAAAAAATTACATTTTTCAACATACTTATTCTTGGTTATCTGTTAAAGCAGAAGCCTAAATGCAAGTTAAATAAATGAATTGAAATGGAATAAACATGAGAAATTTTGCTTGAAAGATTTTTCAAGACCAACCATAGGATATAAATCTAACAGGGTTTTCTATCAACAAAAAATGATATTATGAAACTTATGGGGCACATAAAACAACCACGTGATGGGCATTACCTTGGGCAATCGATTTAAATTTGAAAGCATAGAGCCTCTAGGCATTATCCTGGACAGCAACCTCAACCTGACAGACCAGGTTATTTGATGACAATAGAAATTCTAAAATGGAGCAATGGATTTGCAGAACCATGAATTTCAGTTTTATCCACACTTACCCAAAGAAAACACTAGAAAACTTCACGGTCAACTATGTCAAGAAAATATAACCGGAAAGTTATACAATGCTCAAATACCTGGGCATCAGTGACCTTGAGCACGCGTTTCCAGGGTAACAGGAAAAAAGAGGAGATTTAAATACAGTGAGGTAGATTCAAGTCCCCTAAGTCCACAAAATCTGCTCACGTTCAACCCCTCAAATCCGAACCAAAACAGTCCGTTTGATCCACAACCCCCAAGTCCCTGTCATAGCATCACTAGCCAACTTCTAGGCTCCCAAAAGCTCCTTAGAGTATACCATAATACAACCCAATATCAGCTCCACCAATGCACCCACTAACCAATTCCTACGAAGCTGGATAGTTTGAAACATCCCCAACCAACGTCACGTTTCAATTCCATTCATTCTAACGCTACCACGTGAACTACATATCACCCGTGGTAGCCCCTACATCATCACACCAACAGCCACCATCAACACACAACAGAAAACACGAACAAGGCAACCAACAAAATTCTGAAGTTTTCGAAAAAAACACAAGCATGATATACATTCTTTTCAAAGTCCAAAAAATCGATTTAATCAATACATAATATCATCATACAATCGGCCTCCAACAAGAATCCAACAACAAAGTAAATCCATCGGCCGATAGAGGAGGAATCTGCACAGGGCACGCATATTTTTTTTCAAAAAATTCGAAAATGGGAAATGCACTAGCTATCAACGAAATGCTGACACAATAATCATATATAAAATGCAAGAAATAGACCACAATCTTGCCTATCTTATGCAAGAAACAAGAAATCGAAGAGGGCCAATCAATCGGGTGTTGCGGCCGAGAGCAAGCTGAGCGAGGGAAATCTGGAGTCCAAGAACAGCGAGCTCGAGCTGCTCTTCTAGCTGGCCATGGAGCTATTTTGGAAGAGAAATCGAAGCTGGCGATGCTTGGGTGAAGATTGAGGGAACGGAAATGAAGAACAGGGGGAATCGCGACAAGAGTGGGCGGCTAGGGTTGAGAGTTGAAAAAAGAATCGCGATATGGAGAAGAAGCTTGAAATGGAATAGATGGTGCACGTATAGGAAAAGAAAATAATATAGAGAGATTTTTTAAAATGGACTTTTACAAATACCAATAATCAAATATAACCTTAATGTAAATTAATTTTTAAAACTAGCCTTAAGTTTCAAATATATCATTTAACACATTATTACATTAAACATACAAACATATTAATTTGAACTAATATGATAAGATATTTTATTAAATAATTGGTCTATTGCACTTGTGTTTTAATTTAATTGCATTTGTTTTTATATTCAGATTTATTTTATATTTAATTTATATTTATAATATAACTTTTATATAATTATAAATTCTTAGCATGAATTAATTGTAATAGTTATTGTTATTATTATCTGATCTATAAATACAAATTCATGACTAAAAAAACTCAACATAAATAAGTATAATCCTTGTGTATTGTTATTAACACTACTATATATTGTCATTAATAATATTATTAGTTTCCTTTTTAAAAAATATTATTAGTTTATTTATTATTATTCCCTGTTAAATATTCTTCAGATTATTATTTAAAATTAATATTTGTTTTGTGATTAATATTATCGATCTCAAATTATTCCTTATCATTTAGTATTATATTTATTAGGATTATTAAAATTATTAATATAATTTCTACTTTTATCATTAATATAATTATTTTAATAAATTCTCATTATTTTTAATATTTTAATTTATTATCATTCATATTAATATGATATTATTATTATTATTATCATGATGAAAAATTAATTATTCATTAAGAATACATAATTTTATTATTCAATTTATGATTAATGTTATCAATATCAAATCATTTCTTATCATTTAGTATTATACTTATTACGATTATTATAAGTATTAATATAATTTTCATGTTTATCATTAATATAATTATTTTAATTAATTATAATTATTTCTTCATATTAATATATTATTATTATCACGATGATAAATTAATTATTCATGAAGAAAATAAATAATGCATAATAAAATAATTTTATTTCAATTATTTAGGAAAGTGATTCTTATTTCTCTAAGTTGTAATATTTTATTGAGATAATGGAATGAATAAGGAAAGGGAATTTTTGGATTATTAAACTATAAAAGGTTATATTTTATAATATTTAATAATGAAGGCTATTTTTAAAAATAGCCTACTAATGTGGGCTAGAATAAGTAAATTCTCAATAATATATCATTTTTAAAAATAAAAATAAAAATAAGAATAAAAATATCAAAGACAACGGATTATAAAAAATCGTTGTTGTAGCTTCAAAAAATCCGCTTAAAGACAACGGTTTTTAAAAACCGTTGTATTTGACCTTAAAAAAATGCACAAAGACAACGGTTTCCAAAAACCGTTGTTGTAGCTCAAAAAAACCCGCTAATAGACAACGGTTTTTAAAAACCGTTGTCTTTTGCCCCAGAAAGACAACGGTTTTTCAAAATCCGTTGTCTTTGATAAAAAAAAAATGTTTAAAGACAACGGTTTTAGTGAAAACCGTTGTTAAAGGGTCCAAGACAACGGTTTTGCCATAAAACCGTTGTCTTTTGTGTGTTGTTGAATTAACATTTTCTTGTAGTGATCAGAGCTTCGGTAGTCATATTCCTCCTGCACAGAAGAAAAGCGAAGATGGCAGATTGGGGATGGGGTTAGGGTTTTACGAGAAAATGTTTGAGAACGAAACGAAACGAAGAGAAGAAAAAAAAGTGTGTTTTGTTCAAATAATTTTTATTATTATTTTATATTCATTTTAATTTTAAAAAGAAATTCAAACACAATAGTTTTACACAACGGTTTATTAAAACCGTTGTCATAGAGCTCCAAAAGCACGCCCATAGACAACGATTAATTAAAACCGTTGTCGTAGGCCATAAAAAACCCGCTCATAGACAATGGTTTTTAAAACCGTTGTCTTTGACACATATACGACAACGGTTTTTTAAAAACCATTGTGCTTTTTCATTAAAATACGGCCAACGACAACGGTTTTTGTAAAAACCGTTTTTTAAAGGCCAAAAGACAACAGTTTATGTATAAAACCGTTGTCTTTTTAGTGTGGTTAATTAGCATATTTGTTGTAGTGTTCTCCCTCGTTCTCATCCTATATTTAGTGCTTTCAATGCATTGTCTCTAGGGCCAGATGATAGCAAGGCTCTATCGAGATCGTGGCGGAGTTGTGGCTAGTGGTTGGAGCATCTTCGTCAATGGTTAGTCGACAGACGTAGGTGATACTCCGAGTTCTTTAGTAGTTTGAGAGTATCTATTAGCTTATATAAGGCTTTTAGAACGATTTAAGTGATACGGTACACCTTAAATATAGGCTTGGATATTAGGCGGTTCACCTAGACTTTACCTATAGAGGTACATAAATACTGACTGAGATATCCAGTTGAGTATGCATTTTTATGTGTTGCATTTTATCTACCATGATATGCATGTATTTACTGTTCATACGACACATGATCATTTTTCACCTTGGCACACTAGTGTGCAGGAACAGGAAATCATTTCTTTATATATATATATATATATATATATAGTTTTACTATGCTGCCCACCTATCATGCCCACCACCATGCCCACCAATGATGTGACATTATTTTATTGGATGTGATAAATTGTAGTTTCAATAGAATAATACCACATCATTGGTGGACATGGTGGTGGGCATGATATGTGGACAATATAGTAAAACTCTATATATATATATATACAGACACACACACACACATATATATATATGAGCTTTGTTATGCTGCCAGCAATCGTGCCAACTTCTGTGCCCACCATATATAAAAAACTCAACTATTGTACATGGTGGGCACAAAGATTGGCACGATTAGTGGGCAGTATAGCAAAACTCCACGTATATATATATATATCATGTGTGATACACGTGCGTGACGAACATGCATGAGTGCATTATGAATTTTTTTAAATTTTAAAAATGAATATGAATATAGAAGTACATATAATATAATTAACTTCTTACTCATTGTTAGGATCAGAGATGTGCGTAAAAGGAGGGCAAATACACACTTCTAACAACAACAAGATTAAATAGAGCGAGAAGATAAATAACACAAAATATATGGAAGTTCAAAGACAATATCTTTCTACGTCCACCATTCTTCCATCTAGGAAGAAATTCACTAGAAGACTTTGGTTTTGTAATGACCTTCACCAGAATCACCTACTAAGCAATCATTACGCATGCAATTAAATCTTAAAAGACAATAATCAGGTAATTCGGCAGAAAACATAAATCTCAAATCTGAAACAACAGTCTAAAATATTGTTTAAGGTAAAACCAAATCAAATAACATTGTATCAATCAAACCAGAATAAAATCCACTATACTAGACAATCGAGAATCTCAATGGAACTACTCCTCGCCTCGGGGCTCACTCCTGCCTAGGTCATCCAACCTGAAGTCTGTCCCATGGAATGGGGTGTCCTGATAAAAACACATGGATGTGAGCGCCTACACACAATACGACAAATATGAGTATAAAAATCTATATGTGCATGCAAAATGACGTGGACAGGGTGACTGGATCAACGAGGAAACTCATGCTCAGCCTGGAGACGCCAAAGTGTCTAGTATCACTCGGAAGTACCCCTCTGGACGATTGCACAAACATCCTAATGTGGATTGGGAATATCATGGAAACATCATCCTTCGGCCATGTGACTCATGATGTCCAATCGTCCAAAAAATAGGGCTTAACGGTCGAACTATAATATGGCTATCTCGAAGGAGATACGAGGGGATTAATTGGTGCTGCTGAGCTGGCAGCCACCTCATTTTTTTTAATTTTTTTGAAAAAAACTTTGGGCCCAAATAAAATAAAATAAAAACCCCATTCATTTGGCATTTTGAGAACGTGAGAGCGAGAAGGGGAACAGAAGGGAGGAGAAGAAGAAGATGGTGATGGTCGTCGTGAGACTTGTACGTAGGTGATAGAATTGGGTAGTGAAGCATCATATCGCTGGCCACCTTACTACATCAGATTTGGAAACAAGCTTTGCTCTGCATTTGACCAAATCAAATATGAAATAATTCTTGTATTGATTACAATAATTAGTTATACTAATTACAAAATATTAATAAAATTATTGTTTTTAACAAAAAAAAATTAATGCATAACAAATTTATGTAATATATATAGTTTTTACAAAATCAAATTATATTCAATAATAGAAAACAATAAAGTATGTAAATAAAAAGAAATATTTTTTTTTGGTCCACTTGTTCATGTTTTGGTTTTGGTCCATTAATTTTTCAAAATTTGGTTTTGGTACATTAACTTATAATTTTCAATGATTTTGGTCCAACTGCATACGTGTTAGCTCGAAATTGACACATCTCAGTATTTCATCGCATGTTACTAAAATTTAAAAAATAGATATGGCTTGATAATTATGAGAAATTAAGTTAGGAATATATTATATTTCTTGACTTACGGATTTGATTGTGTATCTTGATTTTAGGCTTTTCCATATTTGTCTTTAATTTCTATCATTATTGTCTTTCTTTAAAATAATTAATAATAATAATTATTATTATTATTATTTAAAAAGCAAAAAGAAAACCATAACCGTATTCATTCAAATTTGACATTATTTACTAGATTTTTGATACTTTGGAAATATTTTTGACATAAAGGAGATTATGTAATTTCAATTGCAAGCATGAATTGGAAAAGTTTCAAATTAAATTTACTATAATCAGAAGATCTCATATTAAATTCATGCATGGCAGATTTACTAATTACCATAACCATATTCATTTAAATCTTTCAAAATCTAAATGTACGAGATTTCAAGATTTTCTAGCACACCTATATATAATTAAGCAGTACCCTATATTGCTTACATCGAAAACAAACAATTAGAAACATGCGTGCTTGGGCATAACTGATCCCCGCAACTACCTGAAGACCAGCCCTGAAGGATTATGCCGAATTATAGCCGATAAAGCCGCACTTGTTTCCGCAGCCAATCTTGCAAAGATATCCAACCTTCTCAAGACAAGTACCGGCAGCTACAATCAAGCCTTGTCTGTTTGCTACCAATATTATGATCAAGCTCTTGATTATCTGCGAGGTGTAGATTTGTCTGTTATTAATCGTGATACTTACAAAAATCAGTCCATACTTATAGGATTTAGTAGCGAAGGCGCTTACGACTGTGAAGATGTATTCAAACAAATAGTACCTCCCTCTCCGTCTCCATTAACTAAAGAAAACCAGAAACTCCTACACAATATTTATGCCCTCTTGGAGATTCTAAATCTCAAATTTTGTGGCAAAATAGAAGCATTCTAGCTAGTTAAGGCATACTTGATCCATTTGATCTCAATTGCTATGAAAAAACATATGATCTAGATAAATTTGATCATGCATGTATTGATCATGTTTTGTTTTACTTATTTCGTGTCTAGTTTGTGGAATTATATATGTTGGATAGTGGTCGATTCATACATACATTTTGTTTGGATCGGTGTTTAGAGGAGTAAATCAACACTTTTAAAATATTTCTAAACTTGTGACACTTTAGAGGATGTTTGAAAGAGTTGATAAGTTCTTTAAATTTGTTTGACATCAAACAACTTATTTTAATAGTTGATAATAATTTGTTTGACAAAAATAAGTTGTTTGACCGCTTATAAGCGGTTTTATTCTCTACTTTTTTTCAGAAAATATCTTATTTTTATATTTTTACTTTTTCATATTATCTTTATATATTTTATTAAATTTCCACTATGCCCTTTTTCGTAAATAATTTATCAATTCTTTTTTCTAAATTAAAATAAAATTAGTTTTATTTTTAATTAGGAGAGTGATATTTACACTCTAATATTTGTTAAATATACTCCACCTTTAATTTTAATAGTAATATTGACAATGATACCTTTGGATGGATTATTTTATTTTGAGTAAATTTATTAATGATATTAATTCCCAAAATAAGTTACTTAGACCATTAAATGTATAAAAAATATGTATAATTTAAAAATCAAAATTACATAATTCATTAAATTATCGTTATTATTTTTTTTGTTTTTTTACCCGATTTGTTAATTTTTTAATTTTTCCAATAAAGTGATATTTCATTAGCATATTTTGATTAATTATTCCATAATAATATTTTTATTCTAAACTTTAAAAAATAAGATTTTCAAGTAATCACATTATCTTATAAAGATACATTTATATTTTAAAACTAAATAAAATAGTTAATATATTTTTGTGCAAACATTCTAACAATTAAAAATATCACGTCAAATGAATGAGTAAGTCTTTTGTGAGACGGTCTCACGAATATTTATCTGTGAGACGAGTGAACCTTACCCATATTTACAAAAAAAAAGTAATATTTTTTCTTAGTAATCCAAATAAGAGATCTGCCTCACAAAATTAACTGTGAAACCGTAACACAAGAGTTTATTCCCAAATAATTAGATTTGACAATATATTTTATTAAAGTTATACAGTTTATCATTAGACATTTTGAAAAAGAAATTAAAATAATATAAAATTTAAAAATTAATGTCATATTTTTTACTCCAAAATTTTTACCCCCCAATACTTTGTGAAATCAATTAACTAATTATTTTCAAACCTTGTTAAAGATTTGGGATAAAATATGAAAAATATTATGTTATTTTTTAAAGGAAATTACATATTGAAAATTACGGTTAATAATTGAAAAATTACATATTGAAAATATAAAATTAATGATATTAATTAATGATAAAATTAAAGACTACAAACACAATCTTTAATGTATTTGTGCTAATACTTTCACTCAACTAATGTTTCAAAGAATATCTCTCGTATGTGTGTGAGTGAGCTCTCTTTAAATGATATTCAACAATATTTTGATGTGGAAGAGTGTTCTATAAAGTGGGTTTGGTGTAAAGGATTTAACGTTGAAAGCTCGTCTCTTCTTCTTGTTCCTCAAACCTTGGGCTTGCTCTCATTATAGCTTGTTTTTCTTCTAAATCTGCCCATGCTTTTAATTCCCCATTCTCTGCTCTTGTTTTGCCTTCAAAGTGTTGTACTTATATCTTCAAGAATGATATGAACATTAGATTCAAGAATATGACCGTTTGGGGTTTTTCTAGACACTTTCTGAAGTTACAACGGTCATATTTAAGTTGCTAGCAATTTTCTGAGCTTGAGCTAAATTTATTGTTTATCGGACTGGTTTGACAGATATGATCTGATCAAACTCATCTGGTATGATGATATTTATGCATAGGTTCCTAACATTTTAGAACTATTTGTGCAATAATTATAAAAACAGTTTGGTTGAAGCATTTTATCAAACACTTTGTATGCAATATTTTGGTGTATGAAAAACACCTAAAATTCTTCAACAATGCATACTTAAAACAATGGCAATAAGAAAGTAAATGCGATAAACAAATAAACACGAATTTGTTTATGGATGTTTGAAGCTCAATCTCCTATGTCACCCCTTCTTCCACCTCGGAAGGATCCACTAAAAGACTTTGATTTATACAACTCATTTGCACAAACTCAATCCAATTTAGGACTTATCCAATGCCTAAACAAGAACTCCTAGAACTCTCGATTGTAGGCTTTAACCTCACAATCCACATAATGTTTAACGTCTCTTATGTCAAGACTATAAACACAATCTTTAATGTCTTTGTGCTAAAACGAAACACTCAACTAATGTTTCAAAGCATATCTCTCGTATGTGTGTGAGTGAGCTCTCTTTAAATGATATTCAACAATATTTGGATGTGAAAGAATGTTCTATAAAGTGAGTTTGGTGTAAAGGATTTAACGTTGAAAGCTCGTCTCTTCTTCTTGTTCCTCAAACTTTAGGTTTGCTCTCATTCTAGCTTGTTTTTCTTCTAAATCTGCCCATGCTTTTAATTCCCCGTTCTATGCTCTTGTTTTCCCTTCAAAGTGTTGTATTTATATCTTCAAGAATGATATGAACATTAGATTCAAGAATATGACCGTTTTGGATGTTTCTAGATACTTTCTGAAGTTACAACGGTCATATTTAAGTTGCTAGCAATTTTTTGAGTTTGAGCTAAATTTATTGTTCATCGGACTGGTTTGACCGATATGATCTGGTCAAACTCATCTAGTCTGATGATATTCATGCATAGGTTCCTAACATTTTAGAATTATTTGTGCAATAATTATAAAATAGTTTGGTTGAAGCATTTTATCAAACACTTTGTATGCAATATTTTGGTGTATGAAAAAAACATAAAATTTTTCAACAATGCATACTAAAAACAATGACAATAAGAAAGTAAATGCGATAAACAAATAAACACGAATTTGTTTATGTATTTTTGAAGCTCAATCTCCTATGTCACCCTTCTTCTACCTCGGAAGGATCCACTAAAAGACTTTGATTTATACAACCCATTTGTACAAATCCAATCCGATTTAGGACTTATCCAATGCCTAAACAAGAACTCATAGAACTCTCTATTTTAAGGCTCAACCTCACAATTCGCATAATGTTTAACGTCTCTTATGCCAAGACTACAAACACAATTTTTAATGTCTTTGTGCTAAGACTTTCACTCAACTAATGTTTCAAAGCATATCTCTCGTATTTGTGTGAGTGAGCTCTCTTTAAATGATATTCAACAATATTTTGATGTGAAAGAGTGTTCTATAAAGTGGGTTTGGTGTAAAGGATTTAACGTTGAAATCTCGTCTCTTTTTCTTGTTCCTCAAACCTTGGGCTTGCTCTCATTCTAGCTTGTTTTTCTTCTAAATCTGCCCATGCTTTTAATTCCCCATTCTCTGCTCTTGTTTTGCCTTCAAAGTGTTGTATTTATATTTTCAAGAATGATATGAACATTAGATTCAAGAATATGAACGTTTGGGATGTTTCTAGACACTTTCTGAAGTTACAACGGTCATATTTAAGTTGCTAGCAATTTTCTGAGTTTGAGCTAAATTTACTGTTCATCGGACTGGTTTGACCGATATGATCTGATCAAACTCATCTAGTCTGATGATATTCATGCATAGGTTCCTAACATTTTAGAATTATTTGTGCAATAATTATAAAAACAGTTTGGTTGAAGCATTTTATCAAACACTTTATATGCAATATTTTGGTGTATGAAAAACACATAAAATTCTTCAACAATGCATACTAAAAATAATGGCAATAAGAAAGTAAATGCGATAAACAAATAAACACGAATTTGTTTATGGATTTTTGAAGCTCAATCTCCTATGTCACCACTTCTTCCATCTCGGAGGGATCCACTAAAAGACTTTTATTTATACAACTCATTTGTACAAACTCAATCCGATTTTGGATATCCACTAAAAGACTTTGATTTATACAACTCATTTGTACAAACCCAATCCGATTTATGGCTTATCCAATGCCTAAACAAGAACTCCTAAAACTCTCGATTGTAGGCCTCAACCTCACAATCCGCATAACGTTTAACGTCTCTTATGCCAAGACTACAAACACAATCTTTAATATCTTTGTGCTAAGACTTTAATTCACTCAACTAATGTTTCAAAGCATATCTCTCGTATGTGTGTGAGTGAGCTCTCTTTAAATGATATTCAACAATATTTGTATGTGGAAAAGTGTTCTATAAAGTGGGTTTGGTGTAAATGATTTAACGTTGAAAGCTCATCTCTTCTTCTTGTTCCTCAAACCTTGGGCTTGCTCTCATTCTAGCTTGTTTTCTTCTAAATCTGCCCATTCTTTTAATTCCCCATTCTCTGCTCTTGTTTTGCCTTCAAAGTGTTGTATTTATATATTCAAGAATGATATGAACATTAGATTCAAGAATATGACGGTTTGGGTTGTTTCTAGACACTTTCTAAAGTTACAACGATCATATTTAAGTTGGTAGCAATTTTTTGAGTTTGAGCTAAATTTACTGTTAATCGGAATGGTTTGACCGATATGATCTGGTCAAACTCATCTGGTCTGATGATATTCATGCATAGGTTCCTAGCATATGAAGTGTTTAGAAATTATTTACAGGCTTCGGAATCCAATCGTAATAATTTTGAAATTTCTGAGATATGATTTGAATTATTCCAATTGCTTCGTCATTTTCACCGAAATTCTCTGCACCCAACATTATTCTGGGATTGCGGCGTTATGTTGTAGGGGTTGTTGCATATTTTATTGCTCGCAAGTGCACAATTGTGTATCGTTCCCACGAGGAGTATGTATTGAAAATAATATTAATGCTTTTAATTAGAATAGTCTAAATTTTATCTAGAAAATTAAATAGAGATTTTTTTAAAAAAAATTTGAATAATTAATAAAAACTATCAAGTCAATCACACACTTTAAAGGATAAATATCAATGAGAGAAAAATGTATAGAGGATTTGATTTCACTTGGTTTCAACAATGACTACTTCTAATTAATTAATGCTCGTGAATTCCTTTCGTTTAATAGCCAAGAACACTTAATTATTTTTGTTTCCCTCTCTCGTGCAACAAATAAAATGTATCAATTAAGATTCGATTCCAATATCCCTATTAAAAATCTAGGCTTAATGATATGTGATAAACTATGTTCTTTTGAAACCTCTATTAATGTTATACATTCTCCCGAGCTATATAATAATTAACATTTTATTTTCTAATGGTCCTATTCAAAATCTCCTATCCGTAGAACCGATTTCAAATAAATATGATAATTTAATTATTGATCAAGTAATTAAAAAGACGATAAATTCTAGAAAACACAATTAAATTAAGAGAATTCAATCACATAAAATCAAAAAGTCATAGAAGTTGTCTACACCAAGCTACATCATCCTCTAGACTAAAAAATTTAGTTCATGATGAAAATAAACCAAAACAAATCATGTTTAGGAGTTTAGACATCAATTAAGAATTTAAGAAGAAGGGAGAAAGAGAAACAAAGCCGAAGTAGCGTTCGCGTCCTTCGTCTTCGATCTTTTCTCTTCCGGATTTCTAATTCATGTTCAGCCCTCTTCTCTCTCAATCTCTCTTGCGCGTGCTGCTGTGGTGCGTGATTTTTCTCCCCCAAATAGGGTCTAGTTACTCCAATTTATATGTCCTCGAAGGACGTCAAATAAAACCCGATAAATCAAGACTTTACGAATTTTCAAATTGTGCACAGTTTTTTCGCAATGCAACAGCACGGGGGCGCCAATATAGCAGCACATGTGCACTGTTGTTCGGCCTCACTTATTTTTTCACACAACTGAAGCACCTAGGCGCTTCCTGAAGCTTCCATTTCACCATCTGCGCAACATTCTTGAAAAATTCATAACCGGAGTTGTAGCCTCAGATAGAGATGAAATTTTGACAGAAGCTTTAAAACATCATAAACTTAAATTTGAACGGTGGAGATTGGATTTGGATGTATGTAGCAGCTCCAATAATTTTGTAAACTTTGGTGCTCTGTAATTCCTTCTTTCGGCTCTTCTCGGTACTTAACTTCCAATCCTTGAATATCACAAAAACAACAACAAATATGCATAAAATCTTTCGATACATTACAAAAGCCAATTCAAATCATATGCAAATTAAGTGCATATAATGCACTTATCAGGTGGGTCAGAGTGCGAAAAACTTTACCAATTCAAGTCTCGATGGTAGACTGATGCAATGTATAGGACGTTTCAATCGATCAGTCTACTTCTTTGGCATTAGTATTCGTGATGTCAGTTTGGTACCTTAGTTTCAGTATAGTATCTCACTTTATCATATCAGTTTAGCATTTGTCTTCGAGTAATCAGTTCGGTTCTTTTTTTCGAACAATCATTTTGGCTCTTCTCTTCAAAGAAATCAATCTTCACTTCGTATAATCAGTTTGGCTTTGTTTTTGTAAAACCTTGCTTTTCTTCGGTAGTAGCAGTTTAACGCTTTCTTTAACAAAGTCGCTCTTCTTCTTGAAGACTTGTTTTAGCGTTTTCTTTGTACTGTCAGTTTGGTTCTCTTATGAAATATCAGTTTAGCTCGAGTATGTGTAAACACAAAAACTTGATTTTCAACAACCTTGCCACGTCAAAAAATGATCAAATTCTTATTTTAATTTAAAAAACATGGTTAAAAAAATTTTAATTTTTTTTAAAAAAAACATATGAATTTTTTTTATTTAATTATAACTATAGAAAATGTCAAGTATGAAACTTAACATCCGACACAGCAGATTTACAAACAAACATTGCATTTGACCAAATCCGATACTGCAGATTTACAAACAAACATTGCATTTGACCAAATCAAATATGAATAATTCTTGCATTGATTACAACAATTAGTTATACTAATGACAAAATATTAATAAAATTTATTATTTTTAACAAAAAAAAATTAATGCAAAAAAAACTATGTAATACATATAATTGTAACAAAATCAAATTATATTCAATAATAGAAAACAATAAAGTATGTAAATATAATGAACCGAATAATATATATCGAGTGCAAGAAACAGAAAATTATAAGAAAGATCCAACGTTGGAACACCATAATATAGATGAAAAAATATTTGGAAATCGAAAATTTGAAAAATAGATATGGCTAGCATGATAATTATGAGAAATTAAGTTAGGAAATTATTATATTTCTTGACTTAAGGATTTGATTGTGTATCTTGAGTTTAGTCTTTTCCATATTTGTCTTTAATTTCTATCATTTTTGTCTTTCTCTAAAATAATCAATAATAATTATTTTTAAAAAGCAAAAAAGAAAACCATAACCGTATTCATTAAAATTTGACGTTATTTACTAGATTTTTGATACTTTGGAAATATTTTTGACATAAGGAGATTATGTAATCTCAATTGCAATCATGAATTTGAAAAGTTTCAAATTAAATTTACTATATAATCATGAGATTATCTCATATTAAATTCATGAATGGCAGATTTACTAATTACCATAACCATATTCATTTAAATCTTTCAAAATCGACCATCTAATTAATATATGTGATTCAAGAATTTTAGCATGAGTCGCTACTTGCACCTATATATAATTAAGCAGTACCCTATATTGCTTACTTCGAAAACAAAGAAATTCGACACCAATTAGAAACATGCGTGCTTGGACATTAATTTTTGTGGCCTTGAGCACTTTGAGCTTTATAATTTACCAAACCAATGCAGATGATGTATCATGGCTATGGTGCCAACGCACAAATGTTAGGAACCTATGCATGAATATCATCAGGGCCGATCCCCGCAACTACCTGAAGACCAGCCCTGAAGGATTATGCCAAATTATAGCCGATAAAGCCAAACTTGTTTCCGCAGCCAATCTTGCAAAGATATCCAACCTTCTCAAGACAAGTACCGGCAGCTACAATCAAGCCTTGTCTGTTTGCTACCAAGATTATGACCAAGCTCTTAAATATCTACGAGGTGTAGATTTGTCTCTTATTAATCGTGATACCTACAAAAATCAGTCCGTATTTATATCATTTAGTAGCGATGGCGCTTACGACTGTGAAGATGTACTCAAACAAATAGTACCTCCCTCCCCGTCTCCGTTAACTAAAGAAAACCAGAAACTCCTACACAATGTTTATGCCCTCCAGGAGATTCTAAATCTCAAAGTGTGTGGCAAAATAAAAGCATGCTAGCATACTTGATCCATTTGATCTCAATTGCTATGAAGAAACATATGATCTAGATAAATTTGATCGTGCATATATTGATGCTTTGTTTAACTTATTGTGTCTTGTGGATTTATTTTTGTTGGATAGTGGTCTGATCATACATACCTTTTGTTCGGATCGGTGTTTAAAGGGGTGAAAAATATTTCTAACTTGTGACACTTAGAGAGTGTTTGACAAAGTTAATAAGCTAAAACCGCTTCTGCTTCTGCTTTTTTAATAAAAGTTCATATATTTTGAATTTTTGTCTTCTGCTGCTTCTGTTTCAATTTAAAAAATCACTTTCTCAACATTATTCAAACGCTAAAACCGCTTATGCGTTTTTAATATAAGCACTTTATGGTAGTATTTGGGAGTTTTTTTAGGAAAAACTTCTCAACTTTTACTTAACAAAATTTTTAGCAAAAACTAAGAAGTACTTCCTAAAAGCTCTCTCAAACACTACCTAAAAAACTGTACTTATTTCAGTGCTTATTTAATAAGGCAATGACTTTTATATCCAAACTGGCCCTATATTTCAAAGATTAAATCTTTTGCTTTAGCTAAAGCATCGAATTCATACTCTCATATATTTCACAATGCATCAAGCATAAGCACACAAAATCCGAATCCGAATTCTACAATTCACAAAAAACATACAGAGCTACCACATTTTATAACAAACTTCGTGCCAAAACTAGCATATAATCATAGAAGCACATAACCCATGCAAACTGAAATTTTCATGAAACCTATATCATCTCCATAAAGCGCAAGATATCATGATCATCTCTTAGCAACCAAGATTTGTCCATATTTCAATACAGCAAAATCTCAAAAAAAGAAAAAAAAAAAGCAAAAAAACAAAAAAAAAAAGGTTACGATATATTTTTTGTATTATATATTTACTGCTGGATGAAGGTCTTCCTCAAATTGATTCAAGGGTTATACTGTTTATTCAATGGGGATTTGATCAAAATATGAAAATGTTACACTAAAACAGTTGTGTTTATGAGGAAAAGAAAATAAGTTCATGAAAATCAAATAGGTAGAAGTCGTTTGTGCAAATCAATTTTGTGGGAGTCAAATTACTAACTTGAGGACCTCAATTTTTCAAAAGAACAACTACAATATAGATGATGATTATTTTTCACTTTCGGATAGAATGCTTACCCATCTCAGTTGTATAAACCAAGTCAAAAACAATTTTCGAGCTCAGAATTCGAAAGATAAAATGATGGGTTTTTGTGCCAAGAATTACCAGGTTCCTAATGAATTGGATCCTCTATCAGGTATCGCATATGGTTTTTGTAGTAACAAGATTTCCATTTTAAGGTGATTTAAAGTAAAAAAAAAAAAAAAAGATTAATGGTTATTAATTATAATAAATCTAAGGCTTAAACAACTTCAAAAATTAATTCCATGCTTTGGACCATCTGAAGAGTTCGAAAGATCCGAAGGGAGTTCGAAAGCACCGAACAGATCAAAAGCAAGATCCGAGGCAATGGTAGAGTTTGGAAGTTCTGAACCATGATTGGAACGTTCGAAGCGTGTTATGCCATGAAGATTTTGAGGTTTTAAGTACACATAGGCACATGAAAGCTCGGAAGGTCCGAACTAGAGTTCGGAAGATACGGACCCAAGTAGCCACTTAGGTGTCAAGAGGCTTTAGACAAGTCAATGCATGCATGGGATCGAAAGATCCGAAGTGGAGATCGGAGCTTCCGAAGTCTTCATTTCTTTAATGCCCGTAAAATTCATTTATCCACTCACGAATATTAAAGAAATTTTAAATAAATTTTTAAGTGATTATATTTTATTTATTTATGATTTAAAGGTAATGCTTAATTAAACTATTTTAATGTGATGTATTCATGATTTAAGATATTGTGTTTTAAAATGGTTTTCATGCTATTTAACTATTTTGCGTGAGATTTTATGTTCCAAAGATGAGATTTTAGGCGTTAAAATATAAGTTTAAATATTGTGTTAAATAATTTAATATTATGTAATTTTTCTGATGTTTAATGGTTGCAAGTTAGCTTTTAATATGTTTTAGGTATTGGTTTATAACCGGTGACGAAGGAATCAAGACTAGCCAATGAACGAGGTTTAAGAAATTTAAAGAGATAATTGGTCATTATGCAGCTTTCGATTTAAAAGATGTATGTTATTTAAAGTTTAAATGTAAATATGTTTTTGGTGCAAATTATTTAAAAGTTCCGATCCTTCGTTCAAAAGCTCCGAACTCATAGGTCTTCTACATGCCAAACTGTCCTAGGCTTACTCGGCAAGGCTGGTTCATTTGTGGCTCTGACAGCTGAAAAATTCCAAGCTATAACTGCCATATTCAAGGGCATAAAAGTCAATAGGGGTCATGTTTGTTCAACATCCTCGAGGCAATGATGCTACCGAGAAAGCAATCATTTGGATAAGCTCTACAACTGAGTCATATTATCTCAACTGCTGGAATATTGACATGTGCAACTATTCCACTGAGCAATTCAAATAGGTTGACTGCTCACAACATTTTTTTCCCACCGACCAACGGGGAAACTGAAGCTCTCCGCTAAAGAAATGATTAAAGCGAAAAAGGAGATAGGTGAGCAACAAGAGCAGGCTTACAAAGTTGCTGGAACTTCGAAGAGGGCATCCAAGTCAAGTATTGCAGCAAAGCCAAAACAGAGAACCAAAATAAGGATGGTGGTCAATGAGAGTGAGGATGAGCTGATGGAAGATCCCACCATAAAACCATTAGCTAAGAAGGACATAACCACAATGATCAGGCCGACTACATCTCCATCCATACTTATGCCTGTAGGAAAAGAACCCGTAGTAGCAGATCAATCTACTGTTGAAAAAATGACTAAAGCAGTCAAGACAACTGTCCATCAACTGAAGGAACTAATACTCAAGTTAGGGACAAAGAAAAAGGAAGAATAATAGCATCCAAAGCATCCTTTCAAGTGGTAAATCAACAAACAATACTACCAGCTCCCTGCCCAGCTAGATGATTTGTCAGAGATCCAGTTGAGTACACTTACTCAGTGCTTGATCTATTATTTGAACCTGAAATGATGAAGAAATCAGTTATTCAAACACAAATGTCCTTATTTTTTATGAAGTGAATGAATATACTGGAACAAAGGTTGCTGATTTTGATGGATGGTACTGTTGTGGATTATACCGAAGCGAACATGAAGATAATAGAAATTGCGGAATAAAATAATCAATAAGGACACCAAAGATTCACGTGGTTCACCCATTATAGGCTAAGTCCACGGAGCTGCTGCAAATCTTTATTACCGAAGAAATATTACAAGTGTATACAAAACACTATATCTCTCCACACCCAAACCTCGAGTATTACCGAGAAAATATTTCTCTAACTCACACAAGAGATCACCGAAAAAAGAACAACTCTTTTTTCTAATTTTTATTTTCTTCTCTACTGTCAATACAAAAGAGAAGAATGAGATACAATAACTGAAATAAGGGAGCTCTATTTATAGTAGATCCTTCATTCTTCTTTCTTCAAACTTTCGATGTGGGATTCTTTAATGGGCCTCACCCTTAACAATTCTCCCACTTGAAGGCTTGATTTTAATCATGGCTTCACACAGTCAATGCAGCAACTCATCCCTCCTTGCTTATACTTGCAATCCAACTGAAGTCGAACACAACTTCAGTTTGTCAGTGGTCACCGCCTTTGTGAACATATCAGCTGGATTTTTACTTCCAGGAATCTTCTCAAGCATCAAGATTCCATCTTCCAAAATTGATCTGATAAAATGGTACCGAACCTGTATATGCTTCGTCCTAGCATGATAAACAGGATTCTTTGCCAAATGAATAGCACTCTGACTGTCACAGTGTAATGTGCTATCCTCAAGCTTCTGACCCAACTCTTCAAAGAATGATCTCAACCAAATCATCTTTTTGCTCGCTTCCGTGACTACAATGTACTCAGCTTCAGTAGTCGAAAGTGCAACAATCTTTTGCAACTTGGACACCCAACTTACTGCCGTACCACCCAATGTGAACACATATCCAGTAGTACTCTTTCTGTCATCTAGGTCACCACCCATGTCGGCATCGACATATCCTTGTAAGTCCTGATTAGTCCTCCTGAAGCATAGAGATAAACCAGCAGTACCTTTCAAATATCTGAGAATCCACTTCACTGCTTCCCAGTATTTTTTTCCCGGATTGCTCATAAACCTGCTCACAACTCCCACTGCATGTGCTATGTCTGGTCTGGTGCACACCATTGCATACATGAGGCTTTCGACAGCAGAGGCATAAGGAATCTTATTCATATAAGCATGCTCCTGCTCCGTCGATGGTAATTGGACTTTGGTTAGTTTGAAATGACTAGCCAAAGGAGTACTCACTGGTTTAGCTTCATCCATGTTGAATCTGCTAAGCACCTTTTTCACGTACTCTGCCTGAGATAACTTCAAGACTCCGTTCACCCGATCTCTTGAGATCCTCATTCCAAGGATTTGCTTTGCAGTACCCAAATCCTTCATTGCAAATTCTTTTGATAATTTTCTCTTGAGTTTATCAATCTCCACCAGACACGATCCTGCTATCAACATGTCATCCACATATAGCAGTAGAATGATATAAAAACCATTAATCTTCTTCATATAACAACAGTGATCTGCCTGACACCTCAGGAAACCGTTGTTATTCATGAATCCATCAAACTTCTTGTGCCACTGTCTTGGAGCTTGTTTGAGACCGTACAAGCTCTTCTGAAGTTTTCATACCATTTTATCCTTCTCTCGTACTTCAAATCTCTGTGGCTGCTTCATATAAATTTCTTCATCCAAGTCACCATGAAGAAACGCCGTCTTTACATCCAACTGCTCCAGATGTAAGTCTTCCTTAGCCACTAGTCCAAGTACAGTTCTGATAGTGGTTAACTTCATTACTGGAGAGAAAATATCGGTATAATCAACGCCTTCCCGCTGTTGAAAACCTTTCACAACAAGTCTCGCCTTGTACCGCTTGCTACCGTCAACTTCTTCTTTGATCCGGTACACCCACTTGTTGTGTAATGCCTTTTTATCTTTCGGAAGTTCTGTTAACTCCTAAGTCTGATTGGATGACAGTGAATCCATCTCGTCTTTCATGGCTAACTCCCACTTGATTGAATCATCATTTTGCATCGCTTCATCAAAGGTCTCTGGTTCACCTTTATCTGTTAGCAAAATATAATGAAGTGCAGGGGAGTATTTCTGAGGTGGTTTGATTGTTCTTGAAGATCTCCTGAGTTCAATCACCGGAGTTTGTGGATCAACTTCTTGTGCAGTTTCTTCTTCCTAGTTACTATCCTCCGACTCATTCATAGGAATATCTATCAATGACACTTCATTTGACTTCTGGACTTTAGGACATTTATCTCCTGCTGCAATGTCTGACTTGTCCTTGTACAAAACTTGCTCATTGAAAATGACATCTCTGCTCCGAATGATCTTTCGATTTTGTTCATCCCAGAACCGATAACCAAAATCATTATCTCCATAACCAATAAAGAAACATTTCTTTGATTTCGGAATCAAGTTTCGTTCTACTGGCTGAACCGATGTGAACATATGAGAGACAACCAAACACATTCAAGAACGAAAGGTTTACTCCTTTGCCGCTCCAGACCTCCTCTGGTATTCTGCAATCAAGTGGTACCGAAGGTCCTTTGTTGATCAGATATGCTGTAGTGTTAACTGCATCAGCCCAAAATGATTTCGGCAGTCCAGCGTGCAATCTCATGCTCCTGGCACGTTCATTCAGGGTTCTGTTCATTCTTTCAGCCACACCATTCTGTTGAGGTATACCAGGAATAGTTTTCTCCATCTTGATCCCGTTTTGTGCACAATACTTCTTGAACTCAAAATATATTCTCCTCCGTTATCAGACCGTAAGCACTTCACCTTTAATCTGGTCTCATTTTCCTGTTGGAACACGGTCGTTCTCTGGATCGAAAAAGAAAGTGATACCCGGTGCAGCGAAAGTTTTAAAATTTTATATGGAACGATTCCATATGGGTATCAAATTCCTACGATTAAAATTGATAATATAACATTTAAACAATATAAATTATACCTTAAAATCTCGAAGCAAGATTATGGACACCAACAGATTAAACTGCTCTTGTTGTATATCCCAGGAACTGATGAACGAACGATTTTTCAATCAGGTCCACGAACAGAAGTTTAATCCCTCTGATAGACTGCACTAAAAAGTCTATCAGAAGTTTCTACGAAGAGATAGAACAGATATGATCAGTTAAATCAGTCTGCAAATTCAAAAATTCACAGACTGAATTTTCGAACACAGTAGGGGAGGGGGGCGGCCGAATTCTCTAGGGAGAGAGCTCTAGGGTTTTCGAAAATTATGACCTTGTGTTGTGTAATTTCTGCACTGCAATAACTTATTTATAATGTGGGCTGCTAACAGCTTAGGGCCCATTAGTAATAAGTTCAAGCCTGACAAGCAAAGCTCGCATGTTCAGAAATTAATATAAAATTCATCGTGACTCAGATTGATAAACCAATTTCACCAATGTGCACAGAAACCATTTCTGCATCTTTTAAAGTCAAGATAAATTTTCTGAATCCGAATTCAGTGGTTTCCAAAAATGTCCATCACTATGTCATTTTAGGAAATCTTACTCCCTCTACTTTTAAATAAGAAGTCCCACTTCTTTATTCACTAAATTTAACTCTTTAAATTTAATTATCTCAACGGAGATTAAAAATCCATTACTTGTGTGACCCTCAATGGTTCAGGGATACAGCTAGCCGTGGGCTCACAACTCCTTGTGACTCGGAACAACAATTTCTGACTTGCCCATCGAATCATGGTAAGAGCGCCTAGCAACATCGCCCCATGATTCCCTAGGTATCACTGATAGTGCCTGCAAGAACCAATAGATTTTGGTTAGCGTACAGTACGGTCCCTTCATCCATATATCCCGATCGAATCAACAACCATTGGTAAATCGAGAGTCGTTCGAGATTCAATAACTATGCAATGCATCTTGAAGATCAAATAGTGACATCGCATTTGCTACTAAGAAACCATTTCTTAAAACACATCATGTACTCTGGCCAGAGATTTGTCACACTAATATCTCCTCAGATTGCATAGGATATCCACACTTGCAAGTATGTGGTGAATCCTTGACAACAAAGCATCGACTCCTATATGTGTCGTAACTGTACCCAATCCCGACACCTGATGACCCTAATAGAGTCGGTAAACGAGTCAAAGCACAGTACTAGCATATAGAGTCTCAATGATGTTTCAAGTAATAAGGACTAATGGTGTACAACCAAAACCGCGGACTTTATCCACTCGATAAGTGATAACCACTTGGAAAGTCCGGATAGGGTAGTTCGATCATTCATCATATAAATATCCATTTGCATGCTTTGAACATCTCTATGTTCCATACCAATGAAACGTGATACTCGGCATCGCAAATGCAAGTCTCAATCTTGAGCGATCCTTATCCTCATTAACGGACGACTCAATCGACTAGGAACTGTTTAGAATATACAGCGACTATAAGATGTGTTTCATGATAGCCATCCCCATGTGCTACCACATCTTACATACACTATAGTATATTCAAGGTCTTCATCTAAACATCTTATAGTATGTCACAACATAATAATATGATAAAAGATAAAGTAAATGCCATTATAAAAGTGTAAATTATATTAACCAAAAGATTGTTTATACACAGAGTCATAAAAGCCCTTAGCCACAAGTTGGCTCACCGGGCATCCACTCTTTCAATCTCCCACTTGCCCTAAAGCCAACTAGTCATACTACGTAGTCCCATTGCTTCGCGATGTTTGTCAAATAATGGTCCTGGCAAGGGCTTAGTAAGTGGATCGGTGATATTATCTGCAGAGGCCACTCTCTCGATAGTGATGTCTCCTCTTTCCACGATCTTCCGGATGATGTGGTATTTTCTCAGTACGTGTTTGGATCTTTGATGAGACCTTGGTTCCTTTGCCTGAGCAACGGCACCCGTGTTGTCACAGTACACCGGGACTGGACCAACAGCTTCAGGAATAACGCCCAACTCTTGGACGAAATTCCTCATCCAAACTGCCTCTTTAGCAGCAGCTGATGCCACAATGTATTCTGCCTCAGTGGTGGAATCCGCTGTGGTGTCCTGCTTGGAACTCTTCCAAGAGACAGCACTGCCATTGAGCATGAACACAAATCCAGAGGTTGACTTCGAGTCATCCACGTCACTTTGGAAGCTAGAGTCGGTATAGCCTTTCAATTTCAGTTCTCTTCCTCCATAAACCATGAATACATTCTTAGTTCTTCTCAAATACTTAAGAATATCCTTCACGGCTTTCCAATGCATTTGACCGGGATTGGCTTGATATCTGCTCGTGACACTCAGAGCAAATGCCACATCCGGTCTGGTAGATAACATCCCATGCAAGATACTCCCTATGGCTGACGCATATGGTATGTGTGTCATTTTCTCTATCTCTTCGTCAGTCTTGGAACACATAGACTTGGATAGAGAGACTCCATGACACATAGGTAGATGTCCTCTCTTGGACTCATCCATTGAAAACCTTTTCAATATAGTGTCGATGTAGGCAGCTTGAGTAAGTCCTATCATTCTCTTATATCTATCTCTATAGATCTGTATCCCTAGAATATAAGACGCCTCACCCAAATCCTTCATCGAGAATCTACCTGATAACCATATCTTTGTTGACTGCAACATCCCTACATCATTCCCAATGAGTAAGATGTCATCAACATAAAGTACTAAGAATGTCACAGTATCCTTAACTACTTTCTTGTACACACACCGTTCCTCCGGGTTCTTGATGAAACCAAAATCCTTTATTGTTTCATCAAATTTCTGGTTCCAACTTCTTGATGCTTGTTTGAGACCATATATCGATCTCTGAAGCTTGCATACCTTATGCTCGCTTCCCATGGATGTGAATCCCTCGGGCTGCATCATATAGATTTCTTCCTTAATATTTTCATTAAGAAATGCAGTCTTCACATCCATTTGCCATATCTCATAGTCATACCATGCTGCTATGACAATAAGGATTCTTATGGACTTGAACATTGCGACTGGTGAAAAAGTTTCATCATAGTCAACTCCTTGTCTTTGAGTATAACCTTTTGCCACCAATCGTGCCTTGTAGGTCAGTACCTTTCCATCAGGCCCAAGTTTTCTTTTATAGATCCATTTACACCCTATTGGAACAATTCCATCGGGAGGATCTACTAAAGTCCAAACTTGGTTTGTATGCATCGAATCTATTTCCGACTGCATAGCTTCAAGCCATAAGTTCGAATCCATCAGAAATTGCTTCCTTGAAGTTTTTTTGGATCACATCCAATGTCGGGTTCACTTTGATCCCCTTCAAGAAGAAAACCATATCTAATAGGAGGCCTAGAAGTCCTCTCGGATCTTCTAGTAATAGGCGTGTCAATCAATGGTTCCTGAGGTGTAGGATCATTATTTTGTATCTTGGGTTCTTCTCGAATTTTTTCGAGTTCCATCATCTTGCCTTTCTTATCCAATAAGAACTCCTTCTCCAAGAAGGTAGCATTCCTTGAAACACACTTTTGTTTCAGTAGGATGATAGAAATAATATCCGATTGAATTCTTTGGATACCCTACAAAATAACATAAGGTGGATTGACTATCCAACTTATCTCCCACTGTCTGCTTCACGTAAGCAGGACATCCCCAAATCCTCAAGTACGAATACTTAGGAGCTTTGCCATTCCATAACTCGTATGGTGTTTTGTTCACTGCTTTAGTGTGGACGTTGTTCAACAACAATACCGCCGTTTCAAGAGCATAGCCCCAAAACGAAGGTGGGAGCTCAGTGAAGCTCATCATAGATCGAACCATGTCCAACAATGTTCGATTGCGTCGCTCCGAAACTCCATTCAGCTGAGGTGTCATAGGAGGAGTCCACTGAGAGAGAATCTCATTCTCTTTTAGATAGCTCAAAAACTCGGTACTCAAGTATTCTCCACCTCGATCCAATCGAAGTGCTTTAATACTCTTATCTAGTTTGTTTTCTACTTCAGCCTTGAATTCTTTGAACTTTTCAAATGATTCAGACTTATATTTCATCAAATATAAGTACCCATACCTAGAATAATCATCATTAAAGGTAATGAAGTAGGTGTGACCAAATTTTGTACCAATACTAAATGGTCCGCAAACATCTGTATGGATCAAATTCAATAGATTTTGACTACGCTCAGGTTTTCCTTTGAAAGGAGATTTAGTCATTTTTCCTTTCAGGCAGGACTCACAAGTAGGTAGAGATTTAATATCAGACATATCAAACATGCCCTCTCCCACTAGCTTGTTCATCCTCCTTGAGGAAATATAACCTAGCCTAGCATGCCAAAGGTTTGCTGGGTTTTGACTATCGATTTTCCTTTTGTTCGTTGTTACCGATTTATCAACATAATTTATTGGAACGTCTTTTAATTTTAAGTTATATAGATCGTTTTCAAGTTGTCCATTTCCAATCAAACATTCATTCTTGTAAATATTGCAAATCTCATTCACAAAATTGCAAGAAAAATCATCTCTATCAAGCATAGAAACAGAAATAATGTTTTTAATCAAGTCTGGAACAAATAAAACATCTCTCAAAAGTAACTTAAAATCGTTCTGCAAAATTAAATAAACGTCTCCCACAGCTTTGGCTTCAACTCTAGAACCATTTCCGAGCCTCAGCTAGGTCTCACCCATCCTAAGCTTGCGACTTCTTGTCATCACCTGCAAATCATTGCAAATGTGAGATCCACATCCGGTATCCAATACCCAAGAAGTAGTATTAAGTGAAACATTTATTTCAATATAAAACATACCCTTCGCAGTTCGCAACTGCTCAAGATATTCCTTGCAGTTACGTTTTCAATGACCGGGTTTCTTGCAGTGATGGCAACCATCCTTGGATTTTTCCATGTTTGAAGCCTTTGTCTTGTTCTTCTTCTTGGGTCCGGTTTTCTTGGATGGGGCAGAACGTTTCTTACCCTTTGTACTTGGCCCCTTCTTAGCAGAAGAAGAGGAGCCCACCAAGAGAACCGGTTTATCCTTCTTTAAAGTAGCTTCATAAGTTACAAGCATATTGACCATCTCTTCAAGGGAGGCCTCTATCTTGTTCATATTGAAATTCACCACAAAACCATCAAACGATGAAGGAAGAGAGAAGTAATAAGTCCACATTGAGTTCATGCTCCAATACCAATTCAAGCATTACCAACTTCTGAATGAGCCAAATCACGCGTACCCCATGAACACGGACCAAAGTCCCTTCACGCATGCGACACGTCATTAACTCTTTTATAGTGGCAAACCTCTCAGCTCTCGATTGAGCCCCAAAAAGTTCCTTGAGTTGTACGTGAATGTCAGTAGCATTCACGGTATCCTCAAATCGCCTCTGGAGTTCATCAGACATCGAAGCTTGCATATAGCATTTGGCCTTGATATCATGGTCCCACCATTTATCAAGTTTTGCCAACTCTTCCGGACTTATATCAGCTGGTGCTTCCTTCGGAGGAGATTTTTCTAACACGTAGAACATCTTCTCCGAGGTCAAGACAATCTTCAACTTACGGAACCATTCCGTATAGTTTGCGCCAGTCAGTTTGTTTTGTCCGAGAATAGAGAATAGTGGATTGCGCGAATTCATCTTAATGAAATACTGAAAAGAAACAGACAATAATCAGTGATTGTTTAATTAATTTACTAAGACATAAAATAAGGCGAAATTTATTTTATGAATCTCACTCCCACTATTTTAACGATTTCACTACCCTCTAGTGAAAACGAGAAACATTTTCTTTAGTGGAAACATGGAGTCCAATTGACAAACTATAGTCCCGAATAATATCAGCCAACCATAATTTTCAAAAGGTAGAGCCCAATTGCTTCCAAAGCAACCTCCATGTTTTTACCTCATGTCCAATAATGGCCCAATAATATGACGTTGTTTATTGTGACACGTCAAGATGACCCATCAATATTAAGTTGTGATGGACGGTCGCCATGTGGATCTCCAATAATATGAGCCAATCCCATGGGAGTTCCATCCAACTTACAACATATGTCGATCCAATGTACGGCTTTCTGACGAACGGGCCCCCCAATAATATGAGCCGGACCGTATCCGCGGGTAGCATCTCATACATTGATCGTTGATGGAAGGTAGGAACATTTAAACAATATTTAAATTTCCTTTATTTATCTTGATATCAATTTTAAATCATATTTAAAATGAAGGATTTTTAATTTTGAAAATTTGTCTCATCATTTAAAATTTGTATGCTTGCGGGATTCATACAATTTAGTCTAAACATGCATACAACGATAATATCATATATTATATTTTAGGATGATCGATTCCATTACTAATCGACTCGTGGTTGCCAATCACGAGTCTAAGTCCAATCCTAGGTGATATGCAAGTATGCAATGCAATTCTATTACATTGTGCTTCCAATTTACATTTCTTCAGTCTTTATCATTGCTTGCTGGTCCCACCACCATCTTCAAAATCTCCCACTATTTCTAGTGAATTTACAATAAATTACTATGACAAATAAAGGGATACATTATAGGGGTGGGAACGGGCCATAAACCAGGTCCACTTTTATTACAAATGATAAAATCAAATTTGGGCCATAAACCAGACACATTAATAAAATCCAACAATCAATAATAAATCCAAATGTAAACAACCTAACATACACCTATAATATTGGTCATGACAATCGATCATCCTTATCCAATAATATTTAATTCAAAAATTAATTTATTGGACATCATGCAATGATAATAAATATAAATAGATAAAATCATATTTCATACATAAAATCTTATTTTATATATAAAATCATATTTTATCTAGTTTATCCATAAAATCATATTTTACATATAAAATCCAATTTTATACATAAAATCATATTTTATTATCAATTGTACCAAAATTAATAATTAAAGATTTAATTTATTGGATTAAATTTTTAAATTTCCAAAATTCAAAATTTATCCAAAAATTAATTTTCTTAGTTTTAAAAAAAATTTTGGGCTCAAACAATTTTGACCCATTGCCTCGTGGACCAACTGAAACAATTTTCAATCGGGCCAAAAACTGGGCCCAAAACCATTTTGGCCTAGAATTCATAATTCACGAAAATTTAATTTTTTTTTAATAAAAAATTTCTGGGCAGCCCGGGACAATCCCGGGCTGCCCGCCCGTCGCTGGGCCGCTCCATGCGGCCCAGCTGCGCGGGCTAGGGCAACGCTTGCCCTAGCTCGCGCAGGGCTGCTGCGTGCAGCCCATCTGCGCGCAGGGCTGCACGCGGCGCTGCTCGCTGCCTTCGGGCAGCGGGCAGCCCCGAAATTATTATTATTTTTTCTTTTCCATTTTATTTTTCTGAAAAATCGAGGCTTTGTACAATCGATAAAATTTTAATCGTAAAATCCGAGAACAGCCTGGCTCTGATACCACTGTTGGAACACGGTCGTTCTCCGGATCGAAAAAGAAAGTGATACCCGGTGCAGCGGAAGTTTTAAAATTTTATATGGAACGATTCCATATGGGTATCAAATTCCTACGATTAAAATTGATAATATAAAATTTAAACAATATAAATTTTACCTTAAAATCTCGAAGCGAGATTATGGACACCAACAGATTAAACTGCTCTTGTTGTATATCCCAGGAACTGATGAACGAACGATTCTTCAATCAGGTCCACGAACAGAAGTTTAATCCCTCTGATAGACTGCACTAGAAAGTCTATCAGAAGTTTCTACGAAGAGATAGAACAGATATGATCAGTTAAATCAGTCTGCAAATTCAAAAATTCACAGACTGAATTTTCGAACACAGTAGGGGAGGGGGGCGGCCGAATTCTCTAGGGAGAGAGCTCTAGGGTTTTCGAAAATTATGACCTTGTGTTGTGTAATTTCTGCACTGCAATAACTTATTTATAATGTGGGCTGCTAACAGCTTAGGGCCCATTAGTAATAAGTTCAAGCCTGACAAGCAAAGCCCGCATGTTCAGAAATTAATATAAAATTCATCGTGACTCAGATTGATAAACCAATTTTACCAATGTGCACAGAAACCATTTCTGCATCTTTTAAAGTCAAGATAAATTTTCTGAATCCGAATTCAGTGGTTTCCAAAAATGTCCATCACTATGTCATTTTAGGAAATCTTACTCCCTCTACTTTTAAATAAGAAGTCTCACTTCTTTATTCACTAAATTTAACTCTTTAAATTTAATTATCTCAACGGGGATTAAAAATTCATTACTTGTGTGACCCTCAATGGTTCAGGGATACAGCTAGCCATGGACTCACAACTCCTTGTGACTCGGAACAACAATTTCTGACTTGCCCATCGAATCATGGTAAGAGCGCCTAGCAACATCGCCCCATGATTCCCTAGGTATCACTGATAGTGCCTGCAAAAACCAATAGATTTTGGTTAGCGTACAGTACGGTCCCTTCATCCATATATCCCGATCGAATCAACAACCATTGGTAAATCGAGAGTCATTCGAGCTTCGATAACTATGCAATGCATCTTGAAGATCAAATAGTGACATCGCATGTGCTACTAAGAAACCATTTCTTAAAACACATCATGTACTCTGGCCAAAGATTCGTCACACTAATATCTCCTCAGATTGCATAGGATATCCACACTCGCAAGTATGTGGTGAATCCTTGACAACAAAGCATCGACTCCTATATGTGTCGTAACTGTACCCAATCCCGACACCTGATGACCCTAATAGAGTCGGTAAACGAGTCAAAGCACAGTACTAGCATATAGAGTCTCAATGATGTTTCAAGTAATAAGGACTAATGGTGTACAACCAAAACCGCGGACTTTATCCACTCGATAAGTGATAACCACTTAGAAAGTCCGGATAGGGTAGTTCGATCATTCATTAAATGAATATCCATTTGCATGCTTTGAACATCTCTATGTTCCATACCAATGAAACGTGGTACTCGGCATCGCAAATGCTAGTCTCAATCTCGAGCGATCCTTATCCTCATTAACGAACGGCTCAATCGACTAGGAACTATTTAGAATATACAGTGACTATAAGATGTGTTTCATGATAGCCATTCCCATGTGCTACCACATCTTACATACACTATAGTATATTCAAGGTCTTCATCTAAACATCTTATAGTATGTCACAACATAATAATATGATAAAAGATAAAGTAAATGCCATTATAAAAGTGTAAATTATATTAATCAAAAGATTGTTTATACATAGAGTCATAAAAACCCTTAGCCACAAGTTGGCTCACCGGGCATCCACTCTTTCATTTCCACCATGACTTTCCACCTCTTAAAGGTTTCGTAAACATCAGATTTATTTTTCAAAAAATAAACCCAAACCTTCCTGCTCGAATCATCAATAAATGTGACATAATATCGTGAGCCGCCAAGGGATGTCACAGGAGATGGTCCCCATACATCAGTATGAATCAACTCCAACTTTGCTGCTTTTGGTTCTCTACCGCCTTTTGAAAAGCTCACCCTTTTCTGTTTTCCATGAACACAACTTTCACACAATTTGTCTTCGACAGTTTTTAACTCCGGCAGCTTTCCTTTTGATATCAGCATCTTCATTCCCTTCTCACTCATATGTCCAAGTCTACAATGCCATAGACTTGAGTTGGCTCCAGCATCCACAGCTGCTAACATTTCTCTGCAACTGAAAGTCATATAAAGAGTTCCATTTTTTGTTCCTCGAGCAATAATCATGGCTCCTTTGCTAACTTTCCAAGAGCCATCACCAAAGGTCACTTTATGGCCTTCGTCATCGAGCTGTCCCACTGAGATCAGATTCCGGGTCAACTTTGGTACATGCCTCACTTTGTTGAGCTTCCAGATAGACCCGTTTGACATTTTCAACTGACATCACTCATACCAGCTATTTCCAAAGATTTTCCATCAGCCAGGAAAACTTTTTCATAATTACCAACAGTGTAATTACTGAATAACTCACGATCACTAGTGGTATGAAACGAAGCTCCCGAATCCATAACCCAAGAATCAACCGGGCTTTCCATGGATAGTACTAAGGCATCATGTACATTCTCAGTAACAACATTTGCATTATTTTTGGGTGATTTGCAGTCCTTTTTTATATGACCAGTTTCACCACAGCTCTAGCACTTCAATTTCTTTTCAAAAGTATTTTTGTCTTTTTCAGTTCTTGATTTGGATCTGCCACGCCATCGGTTAGAACCTTTTTTGCTGCTCCTGCCTTTGCCTCTATTCTCGAGATTAAGAGCAGATCTCGATGATGTCGCTTCTCCCGAATCCATCCTGCGAACTTCTTCACCAAGAATTCGATCTCTGACATCATTGAATTGTAATTTTCCTTTGCCAGCAGAATTACTAACCGCTGCCCGCATCGGCTCCCAAACATTTGGTAAAGACACCAAAAGAATAAGTGCACGGATCTTATCATCAAACTTGATTTTCACTGATGTTAGCTGGGAAACAATCGTGTCAAATTCATTGATTTGTGCCGCCACCGAAGCACTTTCCTCCATCTTCAATTTGAATAACTTTTTCATGAGGAACACTTTATTATTTGCTGATGGCTTCTCGTACATGTCCGACAAAATGGACATCATCTCCTCCGTGGTTTTTGCCTCCGCCACATTGTGTGCCATGTTCTTTGTTAGGGTCAATCGTATTACACCTAACACTTGTCGGTCAAGGAGCTCCCACTCATCATCCTTCATCTTTTCTGGCTTCTCCCCGGATAGAGGTTGATGTAGCTTCTTGCTGTACAAATAATCTTTAATCTGTAACCGCAAGAACGTGAAATCTGTACCGTCGAACTTATTGATTCCAGGTCTCGATCCGTCACTTCCGGCCATCGCTTCTCCTGCCTTAATAAAATTTCAAAAAATCTTTTCTCCAAGGCTCCCGAACACCGTAACCTTGCTCTGATACCAGTTGTTGTGGATTATACCGAAGAGAACATGACGATAATAGAAATTGCGGAATAAAATAATCAATAAGGACACCAAAGATTTACGTGGTTCATCCAATATAGGCTACGTCCACGGAGCTGCTGCAAATATTTATTACCAAAAATATTACAAGTGTATACAAAACACTATATCTCTCCACACCCAAGCCTCGAGTATTACCGAGAAAATATTTCTCTAACTCACACAAGAGATCACCGAAAAAAGAACAAATCTTTTTTCTACTCTTTATTTTCTTCTCTACTGTCAATACAAAAGAGAAGAATGAGATACAATAACTGAAATAAGGGAGCTCTATTTATAGTAGATCCTTCATTCTTCTTTTTTCAAACTTCCGATGTGGGATTCTTTAATGGGCCTCACCCTTAACAGGTACAGATTTCAAATGAAAGTTTTTGACAGAAAATTGAAGAAGTCAAAGAAACAAGCAGTTCTCACAGTCGTCAAACCATCAAAGTCAATATGGCCACGGAAAGGATAGATTATTTCAATGTATTGATGATAATTAATAAGCACTACAAGAAAAATGGTGAAAGAAAACGCATTTTTCGCGTTGTTAATGTCACCGAAAAAGCGTTGTCGTAGCCAGTGATGTAAAAGACCATGCTCAAAGACAACGCGGAAAAAGCGTTGTCTTTTTGGGCAAAGACAACGCATAAAAAGCATTGTCGTTTCTGAAAAAGACAACGCATAAAAAGCGTTGTCGTTTTCGGTAAAGACAACACATAAAAAGCGTTGTCGTTTCTAGTAAAAACAGCGCAAAAAAAGCGTTGTCGTTTCATAAAAAGCGTTGTCGTTTCTGATAAAAACAACACACAAAAAAGCGTTGTCTTTTTTAAATAAAAAACAAAAAAAATTAAATCACAAATTTTCAATATTATAAATCACTCAAAATTCAAAAATTTCTAAAATAAAATTTAATATACAATCTTTCAATATTATATATCATTTAAATATAAAAAAATAATATAATTCTAAATTAATGAACACTAAGAAAAAAAATATGCATTAATCTTGTAAAACTTTGATTCCTTACTTCAGCACATGTTAGCATCTCGAGCTTTCATAAACGCCGCAACAATCTCTTTTCTTTTAATTTGTATCTTCATACTGTAGATTATTAAAAATAAAAACAAACATAAAACAAATATGAATAGTTTAAAATGAAAAGTAAACTTAAACACATATTTATCAGTAGAAAAACATGAACTACGAATGACGAAATTATCACTAAGTGATTGGAATTATCAAATAAACTACGAATTACGAAAATATCAGTATGCTATTGGAATTATCAAAAGATCCATTTAAACACATATTTACCTCATTAACAACACAGTCAGTCTATAAGTATTCTCTTCGAAAGCTTCCTAGACCTAAATCACTGCATTTCCGATCAACACAACTAAATGCCATGGTAAATATAGCATAAGGCATAAGAAAATAAACAATACTTCCATATAGATAGTCCACTTCATTAGTTAGCACAAAAATCTAAATAATTCAAAGATTTGGGTAAAAATTTAATAATGCTACTTGGTGAGTCTCTAATGAGGAAAGGCAAAAGTAATATTGAAAGCAGGGATGAAGTTAGATTGTTCACTTGCATGTTCTCTTCATAACCATCCTTCGAAAATTTTTATGGTTCTGGATCCAAAGAAATGAGCAATTAGGATCCAATCAAATAGATTATCTTTTTTCTTTGCTTTAAGCAACAAGCGTAGTATCATCAAATGAACAAATAAATTCCTTTGGACCAAAAAAATCACAGGAAACAATTGGATACAAAACATTTGAGTTAAACTCAAAAACATTATCTAACTTCAAATAATACATACACAAGAGGCAGTGCAAACTTCCATCCACGAAGGATTAATGTAACTTAAGTTATGAAATATCAAATAAATTAGAATATGTGTCAAACAAAAAATAATAATAATAAAATAGAATATGAACTAACTTAGCGTGGAAGGTATAGACTCAATAACAAAGAGATTCAAGAAGTTAGAAACAGAGAAAGCTAACCAGCAATCTCTAAAAAATCAAAACCAATAAAAAAGTGGTTTTGAAATCCCCACATTCACAAGATTATACCAAATGATCAACAGCTAGGTTGTTCGCACGTCCCGACTAATTTTAAATGCTTCAAGGATTTTAAAATATCAAAAAACCCATCTTGCACAGAGTTGGCATAAAGAATGTTCATGTTGCATCATGCAAATTGGTCACTGACATAAACGTACAGTGGTGCCATGAACAATGTTAAGGAAACCATCGGCAAACCAGCCTTCATGGCCAATTCTGCAAGGATAATAGAAGCCCCTGAAAAAGTAAAAAAGGAAAATAGTTGATCAATTATAAACAAAAAAAAAAATTCAAAATACTCTTCTCTTAATTTAATATCAGAGATGCGATGGCTTGAAATTGCGTGTAGGCTGCAATCCCGCGACAGGAGCGCATCACCTACATATACCCTCATGCAGTAGCCTCTCGCCACCACCATGCCCCAGTCCACCTCGAAAAGCCACACTCGAACCCTCCAGCTCCTGCACCCGACGATGACAACCATCACACTTTCATGTATGCTGCCCCATCCAAATACCAATATATTTAACTTCACCACGTGAGAACCCAAGGTCTAACCATATATAGATATTCAATCATACAACTCTAGACAGCCTACAAGCTACAAAAATTAAAATTTACGTACTTACCCACATATGCAGCTGTGCAAATCCTATTCTCTTTCTTTTATTTTTTGTTTTGAAAGATTCAGGCCACACTGAAAAAAAACACACAATAAGTTTATACAAAAAATGACCAATTAAACCATTAAATGGATAATAAAAATACTGTAAATGATCAATTTTACACCATAAATGATCTAGTAAACACAATAAACTCTCATTAGAAGCACGGTTGATCAAGAAACAGGGTCATAACCAAAATTATACCTTGAACCCGTCCAAATTTTGAGCCCATAACAAATAACACTAATAATAATCAATATAGTGCGATAATTGAGACAACAATTTGAAATCAACATAAATTCTAAATTCTGAACAGCCTATGAAATACGAAGTAAGGGCTGGAAATTGCACTGGAAACGAGCTGAAAACATCCATAATCGAAGCAAAGTTGAGCTGGGACAGAAATTAAGTGGGAAAATGGGAGCCACGTGGTGGTTCGCATCGTCGGAGAAGGGCTGGTCACAAATATAAAAATAACTAGAAGAGAGTCAGTCTACCTCGAAATCCTTCCTGAGTTGGAAATAAAACAACTCAACCTGAAATCCAAGAAGAAAGGATTGGACATCGCGAATCGAATAACACAATTCCTATTGGCAACAGGCTTCGATCTCTCAAGCTTGATTCAAGCCATGGTTGAGTTCATCTATGGCTAGGATACAAGTCATGTAGGTTGTTGCTCCTTTTCAGGCGGCGTATAGACGACGATGGTGGCAAAATCGAGATGGGGTAATGGTTTGACGAGAAGGGTTAGATTGTAGTAAAATGGGAAGATCACAATTCATACGAGTCACCACACAACATTTTAGAAAGTAGAATTTGGATGACATTGTTAAAGTACGCTTATTTAACATCATACAAATCCATGTATTGAACATAAACTTGTTGTCAGACTTTCCTATGTATCATCAGCTATTCAAAGTATCAAGCTGATTCTTTTTCTTCAGTTTATTGAAATTTCCTTGTTTTCTACAATATAAAATCTCTGTTATTTGTGTTGTCTAGATTCATTAGTTTTACTCATTTGAATGATGCCGTGGATTTAAATCTAATCGCTGGTATTGGGTTAATTTATGGGGTAAGGGTTAACTTAGAACGCTGGTGTCTAGTTAACTAAAATTAAGGTGAAACAGGAATTAAATTTCCAATGATGAATATTCAATGTGAATAAATTATTTTTAGGGAATCGATGATCGAATGAATAATTTCAAGGGTATAGTCGACCGATACCAAGTCTCGTTATTTTATTGATCTTTCTTATTTTAATTCTTGCATAATAGTTTTTAAAATCCAAAAACCCCCCTTTTATTTATTTTCAGTATTTTTAAGAACACACTTAAATTTCACTTTTCTCGTGGGAACGATCCCTACTCACAATACTGCATATTGTGTTATCTGATTTGAGTTGGGTAATTTGGGCGTGACACGACTTAGCGCTACGGCGCTACCATTGGTCTAAAATTTTTAGGCGAACGATTTCTATTTTTTTGTTGGCGGTGGTTCTACAAACAACTTCCTGTTGATGATATTCTAATGTCTCTAGGGGTTGCTATTGCTTCGATGTGTCAGTGTTGCCAGACTCAAGAATCTTATGATCACCTGTTCTTTTCGAGTTCTACAGCTCATACTGTCTAGGATTTTTTTGCCCAATCCAGAATTATCGGCAGTTTTCTAACTGGAGGTGGCGGATGAATGTCATAAAGATGGTCATGCTAAGGAAATAATTTTTTTCTGATTATTTGGTTCCTCTGGAAGGCTAGAAATGATCACAAACATAGGGGGTTCGCATCTAACCGGCCAGAATTATCAAGCATATTAAAGAGAATAATATATTTATTGGTCGTGTATGAATATTAAGGGCTGGACATTGGCATGGATATGAGACCGTGGCTAGCTCGTTGGGTCTTTCGAATAGAGTCACTCGAACTGCTATTATTCGAGTGGTTAGATGGTACCGCCTTCGATTGGTTTTTTTAAACTAAATTTGGATGGCTGCTCGAAAGGTAGAGGGGAATCTGGGATTGGTGGAATTGTCAGGGACTACACAGGGAGGCGGGAGGCCAATCTTAGCCTATCATGAATTGGCCATGGGAAAACACGAGAGCTGAGCTCTGGGCTATTCTTAAGGGGCTTTAGGTTTGCAAATTATATAACCTATTTTTGTTGTGGCTTGAAGTAGATTCTATGGTAGTTTTGTCTATTATTGATGCGGGCAATACTTCATAGGAACTCAGCAACATCTTAACGCAAATTCAAGGGATTCTTCATTCGTCGGTTGTGCGGAAATCTCATATTTATTGGGAAGCGAATGCTGCGGCGGACGAGTTGGTTAATCTAGGTTTGGCTAAGGGATCGACCATCTTATGGCCTCTTGATATTCAGGGACACCTTAAGGGTATTTGATATTAGATAGATTTGGTCTGCCTTATATTAGAGTTAATTTGGATTCTTGGATTTAATTGCTTGCTTTATTTGGTTTTGAGAATTTTTTGTTTGAGCTCTTGTAATTTCTTGAGATGTTTTGGCTTCGTCTCCCTCTCATGTAATCCATTTTTTTTATCTAATAAAAGAGTAAGAGTCCGCCTAACCCCCCGCCATAAGAGACGGCTTTGAGGAAAAAAAAAAGGTTATCAATTAATTGATGTATCAAAATGACAAAATCTTTTGTAACTATATATATTTCTTCAGTGTTTATCAATAGTGATAAAAATGTTAAATTCCAATTTATTTATTAATTAACCATAAAAACATGGTATAGGCTATGCTAAAATCAGATAAACAAACACTTATGGGTTCGCTCGAAAAAATGTTGATATGGAGAATTGAAACCATACACTTACGGGCAAGTCCGAGAAATTATAGAACGAATTAAACTCTTGAACATTTATTAAGAGCTTAGATACACTACTAACTTCGACAATCATCCAAGCCGACTCATGGAATATATATATATATATATATATATATATATATAAATATAATTTTGATCCCTGCACCTAATCTGTGAGTGATCACTAAAACCCGATAGTATATTTTAGTGGTGTAAAAAAAATCCACTAAAACTCGGTCGCTCACAAATTTTTTGCACCATAAGAAGGTGTTGGGGATCATTTCGGTATATTATATATATTATATATATTGAAAAAAAGAAAAGAAAAAGAACACATGGTATATTCGTGGGTGTGTGGTAGCGGTATATGTATTTGTATGTGGTCCCAAGGCTTGCCAAATGTAAGCCGTAGGGCACACAAGATTTCATTTGCAGACTCTCTGCTTTTATTCCCACAAAACAAAACTTCCTCCCTCGTTTACTCCGATCATTTTCCCCTCTGCATCGTATCGTTTTCATGGCGACGCCGTTGAATGGGATACCCACTTTCTGCCCTCAAAGAGACCGCCTCTGCTCTGCCAGGAACGTCCAACAATTCTTCTTTCAATGCGAATTAAGCGCCTCTAATCGAACATTTTCCGGCCCTTTTCAAACATGCAAAACCACCAAGATCATCACTTGTCGCGCTTATGGGAACAATGATTCCGAAGTTGTCACTGCCCTGTTTTCGCCCAATGGCTCTGCAAACTCCGTGAGCTCTCTCTCTCTCTCTCTCTCTCTCTCTCTCTCTCTCTCTCTCTCACCTGACTCGCTTTTCCTCAATGTTGAATTGCGTCTGATGGTGGGCACCATGTTCAATCATCAGCCGGTTTATACTTATATTGATATTATGGACGATGTCATTTTCTAAATGTCTATGTTGTCTGTTGTTAATGCATCCCTTCACATGTTGGTATGCATTTATTGAACTGCATTTCAAATAATTAAGACATTGAAATTACTTCATGTATTTCATCTTGATTGTGCTTTTCTTTTGCACTCTCCCTTACTAATGTGTGGATTGAAAGAAGGTATTAACGTTACAATCTATTGGCCATACAGTGAGAACTCTTTAAGAACTTTCGAATCAAAGAAAGAAGTTGGAGAAAGTTATGGTAACCTTATCTTTGGCCAACTTAATCAGAAATAATTTTTAGTTTTTAGAACTTTGGTTAATGGAAGAAATTTGGGATTTGGATTTTCCAATATCTCAGTTAATTTAGCGATACATGCATTCCTTTTCTACCTGATAAGATTTGTGTTCATTATTTTGATTTTCAGTCAAGTATCGATGCTCCGGGGTTAACGCGGGTTAATTTCAATTCTCAAAGAAAAACCAAGATAGTCTGTACTATCGGTCCTTCCACCAGCTCACGGGAGATGATTTGGAAACTAGCAGAAACTGGAATGAATGTGGCACGTTTAAATATGTCTCATGGAGATCATGCATCTCACCAAAAGACCATAGATTTGGTTAATGAATACAATGCTCAATTTGAAGAGAAGGTTGTGGCTATTATGTTAGACACCAAGGTATGTTTCTTGATACTTTATCACGCTAAATGATAATTCAAGAGAATTTTACATGTCCAATAGTCCTTGATATACTAGTAATATCAAGGATTAAAAATTACTAGCCATGCCCGGGCGATTTTTGTGATTCAATTGGGAAATATCACCTAACATGAAAACCACTGTTGGTTTTGGCCTAAATTTTGTTGGCTAATCACACTTATGATAGACTTGTGTATACCTGGAGCTTTGCATGTGTTTTTACCATTTTTTTGGCAGAAATAACATAGGCCACTATTTCTATATTAAGATGAGTTTCGCTGATTCAAATGACAAAAGCACCCCTAAAATAGCTGTAAAACGATACTCCTGCTTTGTGTATATATAGCTGGAAATTGAAGAAGTGCGCAAAACATGAAGAGTATTGGGTTTGATGGTGTGTTCTGCCAAAGAAATAATTTGACGTGCCAATTTGGAAAATCGGCCTAATTCCAGGGTGCAATATGCCAAAGCCTGGTAGTCCATAGTGTTAGATGTTTTTCTTCTGTCAGGTTATGATTGGCAGGCCATTCTTTCTCTATGGATTGTCGCTTCATGATGCTCTCCTCATCTGTCGCAACACGAGGGAAGGGTAAAATGGGCGATGAAAAGATGCGGGATATAGAGAAATTGAAAGGGGAGTTATGATGGTGCCTGAGAGCTCAATTTCTAGTAAACTATATGAATGCCTATGCTTCTTTTTCTGTCAGGATCCTTTCTTTAGCTTGTGAGTGACATAGAGCTTGTTTTACTTTATTTCATCAAATTGCAATTCCCTTCTATGTCAAATAGCTGAAAGGCTTAAGCATTAAATTGGTGGGTGAACTGGATCAGAAAGAAAGGGGTTTGTTTCTTCACTTTGTTAAAGGTGCTAAATTAATGGCTAAACGACTTCTGCCGCAGCAACGATCCTAGGTTTCTATATTTTTGTCTCTTCAGAACCTTCATGGATTTAATATCATATGGAAAACGGAGATTTGTAGTATTATGTATAATCATTTTAATAGGCACATGATGCAGGCTTGAGTTTCTGTGGGAGAGAACTAAATTTTTCAGGAACTAATCAATATAAAATGACCAAAAGAACATTGATGAAGTCCAAATATATTGGTAAATTTAACCTACGCCTGAAAAAGCCTCAAATGCTGACACATCCATGATGAACAAAGGGCATAATACTATGTTTTAAGTTCCTTGCAATAGTTGCAGGCAAACAGCAAGTAATTTCCTTGGTCATCATATTTAGATAAGTTAGTTTCCTTGGTCCTCATATGTAGATGTGTTAATTACACCACCCATTTAAAGTTTTTCCAGTTTTCTAAAAGTATTCACATCTGGCATTTGATATCTATGTTATGGCATCATAATTACTCGTCACTCTATTTCCATCTTACTCTTTCTCTCAGGACTAAACTAACTCATGCATACTGATTTCTGTATTGATACTATAACAACTTGTCCGTCCATTCTCAATTGAATTAATTCTTAACAGAGGTTTCAACCTTCAATATCAATAGCCCAATATGTAAGTAGGGAATTTGTGATCAATGTAAGTTAATCATGTGTTCTTAGCAGGTTTTTAATGAGTAAATATGGACCAAGAATCCCTAATCTAGAAGGTAACAAGTCAAATTAGAATCCTAACATAATTAGAAGAATTCTAATTGAATCAAACTAAATCAGAAAGTGTTGTTGTCCAGACTCCAGATGAGAAATATATTTTACAACTAGTAGTTAATGCCAGTGATTGAAGATTATATCTGATACTGCAGTGATATTCTGAATTGCATTTTCTTATGAAAGTGATTTTGTACCTGCCATTGAAGTTTTATCTTTTCCCAATCTTTTGAAAAAGCAAATCTCCCTATGTGAATTCAAATGTGTGTTCCAGGTTGCTATTCATGCTGCTTGATTTTCTATCCCATTTACTTTTGTTATTGTCCTACTGCTCTTCATTCAGGGACCTGAGGTTAGAAGTGGAGATGTGACACAGCCAATCCTTTTGAAGGAGGGACAAGAGTTCAATTTTACAATTAGAAGAGGGATAAACACAGAAGATACTGTCAGTGTTAATTATGATGACTTTATAAATGATGTTGAGGTTGGGGACATTTTACTTGTTGATGGTGAGTACTATCCTCTATAAACTCTGTAGCTGGTGAATTTGTGACTTGTGCATCGACATTTAATTCTTGGCATTAGATGAACCTGACTCCAAGGATAGTGACAAGTTTACTTGTTTCCCTTCTACAGGTGGAATGATGTCATTAGCTGTGAAATCAAAGACACATGATTTGGTGAAATGTAAAGTAATTGATGGTGGAGAACTTAAATCAAGGCGACACCTAAATGTTCGTGGAAAAAGTGCAACTCTGCCTTCAATAACAGGTTAACCAACTTCATACCACTTATAATTTCATTTGTTGTTTAAAAAATTTTAGTTGGGGAAATTGTGAGTTGTACATGAGACTAAGTATGTTTGCAGAAAAAGACTGGGAAGATATTAAGTTTGGAGTGGACAATCAAGTTGATTTCTACGCAGTTTCATTTGTTAAGGATGCTAAGGTGGTCCATGAATTGAAAGATTATCTGAAAGGTTGCTGTTTGATCATCTCTTCCTACATAGGATTGCATCTCTGTGTTCTTGTTGATTTATTTTCTCTGAGAATTAAAGATTTTGATCTGCAGGGTGCAATGCTGATATTCATGTAATTGTGAAGATAGAGAGTGCTGATTCTATTCAAAATCTTCATTCTATAATTTCTGCATCTGATGGGGTCAGTACCGTCAGTTTAGTAATTTTGACATCTTCTCAGTAAATTTTGTGTCTGTGTTTGTGCAACTTAAATAAATAATGCTCAGACTTGTATACTTATGATAAATCAATGAGTGTAGAATTACGAAGAAAGTTGGACTTATAAATGTTCTCGACTTTCTTACCATCATCTTTTTGGTTTTGGGGAGATACCCAGGGGGAAGGGGGGTAATTATCTCTATAAAAAAACATGATTATTTTTACGTGTGACATTTTCTGGGTGGAATTTTCTCGGCCAAAAACCCCATGGTTGTGTTCTATTGCCATTTGGACTCTCTCATAATATGGCATTGTTCACATAAATGAAATGTGTTGTAAAATAGGGTAGAATTTAGAAGACAAGGAATGGAAATTGTAGTCCTCGGTTAAAAAATAATAGATATCCAAGCAATATTTATCGAGTTTTATCTTCTTAAATTCCTAGATTTTGGAAGATAAGTTGATATCAAATAACTTAAACTTCAAATACAAAAATAATGTTCAATCCTAATTAGATAATAATTTCATAATTATCTCCAACATTCCCCCTAAGTTGTTCCATATGTGTTGTTGTGCCCAGCTTAGATCTCAACCTTCAAAGTCAGGTCGATGAACGGCTTTAGTTAACCTGTCCGCAATTCTCACTTATGAAATGTATGTTTTGTTCCATTATATTGAGTAGGATATATATCTATGCTTATAGCTGCTCGATTGTCACACATTACTTGCATTGGTTAGCCAGCTTCCGGCATCAATTCGTTGCAGTTCATTATTGTTAGAAATTGACTTGAACCTAACACACCTCAAAAGCTAGCTTAAGAGGTGAGGATTTTCTTTGTCTATATAAGGAACTCCAAGGTTATTTAACCAACCGATGTGGGACACAAACTAAGACACCAAAAATTATGTAATCTCTTCAGCCACATCCCTTCATATTCCATGAGCTAACACTCAATATTTAGCCTTTACACTACTGTGAGCCACAACCAAACGCTTCTTGTGTCTTCAGGTTACCAAATTTCCCATACAAATGTGCAATAACCAAAAGTGGAGAGCTTATCAATATGTAAACCAGCTCAATCAGCATCACTGTAAATTTTGATGTTTATTGTTGAAGGTTTTCTAAAGAGAAGTCCTTTACTCAGGTTTCATTCTAAATATCTCAAAACTTGATACATAGCCTCCCACTGGTCTTCTGTTGGATTATTAATGAATTGACCGGTAACTATAGAATGAGATGAAAAAGTCATCTTATTTCTGTCAAAGCGTACAGGAAATTAAATAGAGGATGAGGACACCAGAGGCTGGTGGCTCTCCATTATTCCAGTCTTACAAACAAGGAAATAAAATCCTATCTAACCAAAAATATAACCTAAACTTAAGGAAAGCAGAAATCGCAATCTTTATTAAAAGGAAAAATGATCTGTCAAGGTCCCAGGGTTTTGATAACATTATGTGGCGATTTAAGGGCTGATCATGATTCATGATGTTGAGGCTCGATGGAGAGAACCTAACGATCTCTTGGTTTAAAGGCTCGTTAGGAGAGAACCTTGGATCTCGTAACACAATATTGTGATTAATTTTTTTGATAAGTTTTATTAATAAAATCACACTCTATTTATAATAGAGTACAATGATTCAATTAGAAAAAATAATATCCTAACATAAATAAAAGATCACTCTAACTATGGAATGATCCTATTATTTTAAACTTAAATAAAAGACAAGATAACAATGAATCATACAAAAGATTATAACAGAATAATCCTTTGGGCTTTTAACTTTTCCATATTGGTGCAATGGAAGCTCATGACATTACTCCCCTCTTGGAGATCATGGTTGTCCTCAACCATGTGAAAAGTGCAGGCTGCTGTAGGAGTATTTCAAAGATTAGGCATAGGTGGCGGTGGTTTTTAAATTCCTCCCACTGGAACCATGGACGACCTTGTTCCAGCTTTAAAAAAGCAAGTTGGACATTGCTCTCAAGATAAAAAGAATCCAATCCACCCTTTTCTTTTTCCGTTGTTCGTGGATGACAAGAGAATTGTTGGCATTGGTTTAGCCCTCTTAGTAGTTCAGACATCCCTCTGCTGGGATTGGGCACACATGTGTTGCCATATGCTGATCCGCTCCCAGACAGCTCCCTGTTTTGCTGGTGATCCAAACCTTCCGTACAGCTACCATCATCCTTGTTCGACAATGCTAATGTGCTGCCATTTTTGGCTTCGCCGGCACTCAGCTCCTTAGTACTTCTGCCCTTGTCCTTACCCCCCTACTGCTTCGGTTCTGGTTGCAGAGATAGCTAAGGATAATGCTTCCAGCTGGGCATGGAGTTCTTGCTGCCGACGCTTGTTTGCAGCCCTATCTTCCTTGTACATCTGGATAAATGCTTCTAATTGTTGCTGCAAAGTGTGAAAATCCCCCATAACAGTTGGCTCTGATACCAATTTGTCATGGTCCCAGGGTTTTGATAACATTATGGGGCGATTTAAGGGCTGATCATGATTCATGATGTTTTGAGGCTCGATGGAGAGAACCTCTCGATCTCTTGGTTTAAAGGCTGGTTAGCAGAGAACCTTAGATCTCGTAACACAATATTGTGATTAATTTTTCTGATAAGTTTTATTAATAAAATCACACTCTATTTATAATAGAGTACAATGATTCAATTAGAGAAAATAATATCCTACCATAAATAAAAGATGACTCTAACTATGGAATGATCCTATTATTTAAAACGTAAATAAAAGACAAGATAACAATGAATCCTACAAAAGATTGTAACAGAATAATCCTTTGGACTTTTAACTTTTCCATATTGGTGCAATGGAGGCTCATGACATGATCCTTATGGGATCTGCCCAGAAGGACAGCTACATAATTCCACAGTAACACTCACACGAAATCCAATAGCTGCTTGTGTATATGAAAGATAGATTAGTTTGCCAATTAACCTTTGATATCTTCCTATATCAATCCGCGGGTTATCCTTTCTCGTCCCAAGCTGTACATTTGCATCTAATGGAATATCCACAGGTTTGGTTCCGAACATGCTAGTCTCTTTTAAGAGATCGAAATGTATTTTCTTTGAGAGGCTGGAATTCCAAGAGTAGATAGAGTAAGTTCCATCCTCAGGAACTATTGTAAGATTCCGTAGATTTTTAATTTCAAGTTCCCCTGAAAGCAAGCCTTTACCCAATTCATTTCCTCGCTACAATTTCCTGTGAGGACAATATAATTCAACATAAATAATGAGTGCAATGATTTTTCCTCTTGGTGAGTGTTTAATGAACAAGGTATGATCTGACTGACTTTGGCGTCGCCAACTTCTTTGAAAACATTGGTAAATCAATACCGACGTGATTACTTTAAACCATATAATGATGCACGCTTTATTGGTTGTGGACTCTATCTCAAATCCCGGTGGTATGTCCATGTAAAATTTCTTCCTCAAGATCACCATTGAGGAATGAATTTTTGACATCCAGCTGACACAAGGGCCAATCTAATATTGCAGCAATAGATTAGAGGACTTGGTAGTATTTAGCCTAGCCACGTGAGCAAATGTTTCCTGATTATCAATACCGTAGGGTTGTGTATACCCTTTTGTCAACAGACAAGCTTCGAATCATTTAGTGCTTCCATCAGCTTTGTGTTTGACAGAGAAAATCCATTTGCAACCAACTTTCCTTCTCCAGAAGATCATTTAATGCTCCCATCAGCTTTGTGTTTCACGTACACTTCTAATCATAGACCTTAAACAGATTCAATTGCTGCCAGTAGCAAGCAAGTGGTAATCAATAACAAGCATGTCTCCTTGTTTCAGATCATGTAAGAGACTTTCAATTTCGAAGAGTTCAGCAGCATTATGTTTTCATGAATATGTGTCCCTCACAGCATCCCAAATGTCTTTCACCGTGTTATATAGCAAAAAATTCTATCCAATATAAGTGGTCATGGAGTTGGTGCGGCAAGACATGACCATGTCATTCTCAGCTTTCCATCTTTCGCTAGACATTAGGACAGGCCCGAAAGGAGATCATCTTTACCCTTTCCGCAGATATTTATCATCATGGATTGAGACCACTGAAAAATAATTATTCCCATTCAGTTTATAGCAATTGGCAAGTGATGGGAATTGTCATGTTTTCTGAAACTCCCTGTGGGAGAGTGGAAGAGGACAAGATGACCTCGGATGAGGACGAAGAATCACCCGAGGAGGCCATACCATATTATGTCATGGATCATTGGCTCTGGTTACCATGTTGTAAAAGACAAGGTATGAAAATCACATTCCTTAATTAAAAAATAATAGAGATACAAGCAGTATTGATTGAGATCTATCTACCTAACTTTCTAGATTTTAGAAGATAAATTGATTACAAATTACTTAAACTTCATATACAAAAATAAAGTTTAATCTTAATCAGATAATTATCTCCTACAAAATGCATCAATTGGTATTTTGCAGAATGAGAGTAGTTTGTTAGGTTGCTTAGGATAATATTGGCGAACAAAACCCTAGTAAATCACTTCTAAACTCAGCAACAGTCTTTTGAAGTATTTAGACTGCATTCATCTTACTTTTGTTTTTATTCGCGTTCTGATACTATTCTGCTTATTTTCGGTAAGGTGGTTTTGACCTTAGCTTTTTAAATATGTAGCTGCACATATTCCGTTATATAAAGACAAGTCATATGGGATACACAAAATGATGGTCAGGAACTACTTGGTCAACTTTTTTGTTTAACTTGCTGATATATAGAAATCTTTCTGGATACTGGTAAGCATCAAATGAAGGATAATTATATTATTCGAAGTTAATGAGTGGGAAGGGTTGTTAATTAGTGGAACTAGCTGCTACAAATAAACTTTCCCATTGTAAATGTGACAGGTTTACAATCTTGATGGCTATGTAATTCTTGTTATAATCATTTATGATGATAGGCCATGGTGGCTCGTGGTGATCTTGGAGCTGAACTCCCCATTGAAGAAGTCCCTTTGCTACAGGTACCTCATGGGAGAAGTTTTTAGTTACCATATAATCGGCCATGCATGAAATTCATCAGAAGAAAGGAAATTAAACAAACAAAGGAAGAGGTAGTATAAGAGTATAACCAGAAAAAGTAAAGTATCTTCGTTTTACTAATAAAGTAAAAATTGAAGGAAGAGGTAGAACATAAGTAGAACTGAGGAAAAATTGAATATGTCCAGTATACTTAATTTTTCATGGAAAAAAGTTTACCTCAATCGCTCCTTTCATTTTGTATTTCTAGATTCCTCTGTATTCAATATGTTGCCTTCACACTGTTTATTATTTCACTGTATGTGTGAGACTATTTACCTAATGAGGAGTGGTAGACCTCCAAATCAGCACTCAGGTCAAAATTTTGTTATTTCACTTTGCAAACAGGCAGACATCATAAGAAGGTGTCGGAGCATGCAAAAACCAGTTATTGTAGCTACAAATATGCTAGAGAGTATGATTGATCATCCAACTCCAACAAGGGCTGAAGTTTCTGACATTGCAATAGCAGTACGTGAAGGTGCTGATGCAATTATGCTATCAGGAGAAACTGCCCATGGGAAGTAAGCCATTATACCACTTTTAGCCATTTCTTTACCAACCAGTTCTTTTTCTTGAATTAATTGCAGTTTGAACGTAGTGTGATGTTTATGAACTCTGATCCGGCTTTGGATTTACATGATTCAACTAGACATGCACACTTGTCACTTGTGCTAGACTTTGTTGTAGTACATTTCTTACAGTTATGGTGCGATGTCGATGATGTATTTTTGGATACCAGTTTAGGCTTTATTGTCCACATTTAGTGTTTCTTGAGTTGGATCTGAACGATTATTTTTGTTTGTCCCATGTCTTCATTAAGATTGTTGGGCTTTCCCCAGTTATTAACCTTAAGTTCAAAACTCTTATTTGCATGAACTATTTGCCAATAAGTTCACAATAAGATGCTTTTCCACTTAAATTTGTGACTATTCTTTTATATTTTTGTTCTTTCTTTCTATTTTGACTTCTGTGTCTCTGAAATGGTTGTGGTCCTTTTTTGTATTTTTTGTATGGGTCTCAGTTATTTCATGCTTACTTTTGCTCCAGTGATTTGCGTGAAGTCTCTTCCATGTGCCATTCCTGCCTTTGTTACAAAGCACATTGCATACCCCTTGAATTTTCGATCCTATAATTAACTGGTGTATGATTCATATCCTTTTCCTTTATTGTCCTTAGATTTCCATTGAAGGCTGTCAAAGTAATGCATACTGTGGCATTGAGGACCGAGTCTAGTCTCCCGATCTCTATCAGCCCACCAGGTCAATTTTCAGTCTACAAGGTGCGTTCATTAAGTCAAAAAATTTAAATAAAAAATGAAATATTTGTCCTGGTCGTCTTGATCAGTTTCTTTCCTTTTACCTTCTCTCTTTTCTACCTTTTATTTTTTTCTTATTTGGTTGTAACTGTGTAACTATATGGAAATAATTTGCAGAGCCACATGGGTGATATGTTTGCTTTCCATGCCACCACAATGGCCAACACTCTAGCTACTCCCATCATAGTTTTCACCAGAACAGGATCCATGGCTGTAACTTTGAGTCACTACCGTCCATCATCAACTATTTTTGCTTTCACAAATGTGTAAGTTCTTGTGGTATTCTATCTGCTGTCATGCTATGTGATAGGATTTTGTTCTCAATAATATCAAACATTTGGCAACTAATATCCACATTGAAAATTTAATTAATGGATCTTATTTAATAAAAGCATACAAAAACGCAAGGACTAAAGAGGTTTCTTCATGATGTCTCCTTCTATTATGCTGTCTACAAATAATCATTGCATGTAAATACATTTGATCCTCTAATTTGAGTTTTCTCCACATCTGTTCTTTCCAGAGTTTTTCATAGTTTCAAATTCTTCCCTTCAATTGTGATTTTTATTTTCCAAATGGGCAGAGAAAGAGTGAAGCAACGTCTGATCCTTTATCATGGTGTGATGCCCATATACATGAAGTTTACAGATGACGTGGAGGAAACATTTTCTCAAGCTTTGAAGCTTTTATTGGTATAATATAAGATTTATGCAATTTCCTATCGTGACTGTACTACATTTTATGCAAGAGGTGATACCATTAGAAAAATCCTTTTTCCTGTTTGTTCTTCAGACCAAGGGTTTAGTGATTGAAGGGCAATATGTCACTCTGGTGCAAAGTGGCGCTCAACCCATCTGGCGTCGAGAATCTACCCACCATATTCAAGTTCGCAAAGTTATGGGTTGATTGGTGTCGTTAGAGGAAGCTTGTTCTGTACAGAAACCTATTCCAGACGGAAGATTTTGCATTTTTATCTGTTTATCTTGTGTAATAAAACCACATCATGTCGGAGGTTTCGCATGAACCAATTTTGGTCAAGATTTCAGAAAGGGGGAAGGAATTTCTAACCTCGACATGAAGGGTGAATCTAGTTCACTTATAGACCTAATATAGTGATCTTGTTTTGATATCTTACTGCTATGTAGTGAGCTGGGTTTGGATCCAACTGAACACGTTTAATCTTAATCATTGATCTGTTATTTCTTTTTTGGAGTGCTCCAACAGATTGTTGTTTCACACATTGAATTTTGTCAAGTACTGGTGGAATAACATACCTCTTTCGATTATTATTATTTGCCACCTTTCATATATGCAAGGCTATGTCTTCAGACTTCTTTCTTTGTTTTTCTTCTCTGCTATTCAAAAACACAAAAATTTCCAAACGGCCTCACGAATCGATTTTGTGAGACGGATCATCTATTCGACCCGACACACAAAAAATTATTACTTTTTATGTTAAAAGTATTATTTTTCATTGTAAATATGGGCGGAGTTGACGCGTCTCATGATATAGATTAATGAGATTGTCTCATTAGAGATCTACTCTAAGAAAAATACCTCATTTTTTGGAGGAATCAAGTATGTGAAGCACACCAGCCCTTTTTAAGGTAAAAATGAATTAAAATCGGAAACTTTATTGTTTTCAGGATGCTCTTCTGTTCTCTTCAAAAAAAGAAAAAATGCTCTTCTGTTAGATACAAATGATTTAACTTCGGAGACTTGTTTTAATTCTAAGTTGAGAGAGGTCAATACTATTTAGATCCAAAATAGTATCTCTCTTGTAAAACTCTAATTTCTTGTTTTGATTGACACAGAAAGTCTGACTACATTTTTGGTATATTTTGTTAGGGCAAGGAACTTAATTTGAAAACTTTAATGATGAAACTTATCCTGCTTGTCTTCAGTATGGTGCAAATTTTTTGAGTGGAAATTCTATGATGAACATGTTGATATTGGACGAAAATCATCATGGGAATGCTTCAGTGTTAAGTTATGGTGTTCTATATCAAAAATTCAAGCACGATCAATGAAATTTACATTTATCAATTAAAAAAATTTGTGATGCCCCTGTTCCACATGAGAAGAATTGAAGAGTTAAGAATTGTTTATAATGGGCTTCAATGAACTTCTATAGCAACTTGGTTAATCATTTTTGTAAAACAAGGAAAAATACGAAGTAGTTGCTATAAAGACTCATTGTACAATCGTACAGGCGCGGACTTGGGCCAGGGACGTGACAGAATGGTATTAAAGACGGTCATCAGCTGACCGAACCCCAGGAAATAAGTTTTATGTAGGACAAAGTGCTACGTGGATGAGAAATATCTCTTGAACCTGTGGGACAAAGTGCTACATCACGGGAGCCACCTCTTGAACCTATAGGAGCCACCTCTAGATTCTCGGTGCTAGTGGATCGAGGGTCAGGCTACGACGAGGACATCGCCTTCTTAAAAAAGGTTGATTGTGATGCTCATATCCCACATGAGAATAATTGAAGAGTTAAGAATGGTCTATAATGGGCTTTAATGGTCTTCTATAGCAACTTGAGTTAATCATTTTCGTAAAGCAAAGACGAATACGAAGTATTTATTATAAAGGTTCTTTGCGCAAGTGCGAGCTTGGGCACGGGACGTGAATTCATGCATGAAAATCATCCGTCGTGATCTTCATATCGTTTGCAGTCTATAATTTAACAAAGCACGCTTTAATAGTATATAATTGTGCTAATCACAATTGATTTCAAATTTCCCTAATATCTAAGTATTTCAAATCCATTGTGATTAGTATATATAGTGAGTGTAAATAAGTTGGGAAATAGATTTGAATGTCTTTTGTATAAATTATCTAAACAAAGGAAACACATTTAAAGCCATGAATTTAATAAAATCATTTCATCCAAACACAAGCTAATGAAATGTGAGATTAAGTTTATCAACATATATAAAAGGCTCATAATTTTTGTTGGAACTAAGGATGACTCACAATTTTTTATATACACATTTATAATAACAGTATAAAGAATATTTAAATATATATGTTTAGTTGTAATTCCAATCAAAAGAATGTCACTTAATTTTTTCTAGTCTATTTATAAGAAAAAAAAGAAAAAAAAACTCATTAAATAAAGACAAACCAATTTATTTTTCTAATAAATAAACCACTTTATTCATTCTAGCATCTATTTCAAATAATATGTTATAAATGATTTTTATCTTATAATTTCATTATTCTTGAAAGTGCGTTATTATGTAGAATTGGTGACTGGTTTTTTATTGTTTTTTTCGTGCTTGAATAATAAAATAAAGAACACAATGATACCAAAATTTTAACTTGATTAATTTGGTCCAACTCATTACTCACCTACATCTACAAGATCACGCCTAGAAATAAAATGAATCTACTAAACCAAAAGAAGGTTGCAGTCAAACAAAAATTTAAATAAAACTAAAAGACTCCATCTTTTCTAATAACGCCTTTTTGATGAACGCGTTTCATTAGATCTCACTTGGCGAGTACCACTCATCTTCAACTCTGCCTCTGATCGAACTCTCTTCTATGTTGCGGATAGTTCTTTCCCGAGAACATCATCTTTCTTTCACGAGGAATGTATCACCAATCAGTATAGATGTATATGAGTCACTAGGCAATGAATAGGCTCTCAAAATAGAATGATAGGATGGCACTAAGTGAAGTGTATTCCAACAGAAATCGGGACACAAAGTGGATAGTTCGTTTTCTCCTTCAGACACTTCCTCTCGTTTCTCTTCTGAACTTTATAGTGAGATACCCCACGAAATATATCCAACAAATCCGAATGAATCAAGCTAAATCTGAATGAATCAAGCTTCGGATGATCAATTATCGCTACCAAGGTATTTTAAACTCTATTAGAATATATCTAGACATAAACTCAGCACATAATCAATCATTCATAGATAAAATCAAAGTATATCCAGCCTGACGAACTACTTAAAATATAATCAATAATTTTTTAAATAAAAGATACTAAGATTTAAAACATCGTCAATCATATCAAAACCCTAGAACAAAAATATCAATATAAGCCATTTCAAAACAATGTCTAACAATCTCTCCTTTGGATTGTTTTGAGCACAACCAAACACAAAAAAACTTACTCACCCTTTGTGTCGAAACAAACAAAGAGACACCCATCAAACAGTAGCAACATGAGTATTTTAACCATCATTTGGTCCATCATACATCTCCAAAATCTCTCCTTCAATGTGCGATAACTTTGCATTAATCATTCAACACATACATCTCCCTCTTAATGTATAATATTCCTACAATAATCTTTCAACACACAAACCGACCAAAATCAAGTGAGAATAGAGAAAAATAAATTCTTAGGGCCCAAAAAAATCTCTATAACAAAATAACTAAAGTCACACACATTCATAACCATGGTTTATTTTCCCAGGAAAATCATAAAGTTATTCTCCAAAATGAAATCATAAAATCTATCATCCAAAACATACAACAGTAAGCTTATTGTTTGACAAAATCCAATTAAAACCAAAAATTTTGGGGCAAGAATTACTCAAATAACTTGAACATATATGTGCCAAAAAAACTTTTTGAAATGTGTCAAATAAATTTCAATTCAAGCTCGAATGCTTATACTTCTCAACTTCTAACATTCCTGAAAGCTATCCAAGGGTTTAAAATATGTGCAAACATGAGTTGATTCCAAGAAATTATAAATTTTGGAATTTCAAGTTCAAACTCATGTAGCCAATCCAATTTTTTTTTTCATGACTTGGTAGCTCCCACTCTAAAGAGACCTTTCTTTGGGTCTTTTAGGTAGCTTTTTTTTCCAAACATGCATCAACAATTCTATTTGACTTATTCTTTTACTTATAATTAAGTTGGTAGCTCACACTCTAATAAAACCTTCAATTGTGTTTATTAGGTAGCCAACCATTTTTTTCTCCAATTCACCTCTTCTTCCAAATCACATACTTTCTTTTTAACAAAAAAATTGAGGATTGACTATGACTAATTCTTAAGTTCACCATTCTCAACAAAATGTATTCACCTTACAACCCAACTCGACTCAAGTAAAAATTCAATTTTCTAAACTTGTAAACTCAAATATTCAAGATGCATAAATTTGATCTAAAAAAATCATAGTTAACATATATCCAATGCTTTTTTAAGTGTTTCAAACCTCACAGAATCCAGTTCTTTAATGAATATGTCAGCAATTTCTTTCTGTCGCGATATGCTCTAGAACTACCTATTTACATTTTAAAAAAAACAAAAAAAACTTCACCCGGATAATCCTTTAAAGATAAACAAACATGAAATCATTCAAATCGTTCAAAATTAACAGGCTTGTATAACATCCTATTTTTCAAACTATTTGTATACTTATAGCATTTTGGTCTTATGTGTCCAGATATTCCACAAAAATGAGAAATCGGAACAAATTTAGTACACTTACCTACATGTATTTTATTTAGTGATTATTCCTTTATGCGCGCTTTTTCTCAAAATCACCATCCTTGATGAGGAAGTGTTTTCTTCAAATCCGATCCCAGTTCGATCACCATTGTGCGCATATGCAAAAATAAAACATGATCTAGATTAGTGTTCCCATATTAAACAAATTAAATTGTTCTTGTAAGTGGTGAAGTTTATTCAACGGGTCATTAAATTTCTTATGATTTTCTGTAGCCAACAATTCATGCTAAGTGCCAGTTTTTAAAATTTTTCTTTCTCACTTTCAAGTGACTTCACCATCTCTGTCAATTCTATGTTCCTTTTGCTTACAACTATTCACAACTCCAGCATTTATTCATAAGCTTTTATGAATCCTCCTTTACACAGACCACTATTTTCTCTTTCATCTGAGTCGCTTTCAGTCTTGAATTCTAACTGTCTTGAATTTGTTCTACTGGTTGTTGCAACATCCAATGAGACATGCTTGGGAGATATTTTTTTCTAGAAATTTCTTCTCTAATAGGTTGGTGTGAACGTTCAGGGTAACATGATTTCTTACATTCTCGTCTTCTTCTTGAATGCTTTCAGATTCCATGTCACTTTAGTGATAGTCAAGGCTTTTTTTTCTTTATTTTGAAAGTGTTTGAATAAAAAAAAATAATGATCATGTATCTAATGTCAACTGGAGTAAGTTATTTTGCAATATTAATGAATTTTTCTTCATTGTTTTTTTTCTTGCGTGAATAATAGAATAAAGAACATAATGCCACAAGGATTTTAATGTAGTTTGGACCAACCGACCTACATCCACGAGACCAAATCCAGAAATAAAATGAATCCACTAAAATAAAGAAGGTTACAATCAAACAAGGACTTAAACAAAATTAATTAAAAGACTCACTCTTTTCTAATGATGCATTTTTTTATTAATGTGTTTCAGTATATCTAACTTGGATAGCACCATTTGTCTTCAACTCTGCTTTTGATCGAACTCCCTTTGACATTGCGGATGGTTTTCTCCTGAAAACGTCATCCTTTGATATTGCGGATGGTTTAACCGAGCAACACAACTAAGTAACTAGTTAAAAATGGTGATCAATTTTACTAATCGTTCATTTTTGATTTTATAAAAAAATGTACGTTGGTTGCATTGCCAGAGACGGAGCGTGAGTTTTCTTGGTTTTGTATTATTTTCGGTTCATTAATTGTTATAATAAAGTATTGGACTTCCAAAACTATATATATAGAGAGAGTTTAATTAGTAATTGTTTTAAGGAAGATTGTGATATTTTTTTTTTAATTTCGTTGATGATTACTTATTTGGGAAAAAAAATTTGCCCCCGCCCACATAATTGTCCAGCTACGTTCCCATACGTTGGTTGCATTTTTCATGTACACTATTGTCGTGAAATCATCGATCGCACCGCCGCCATTCTTGTACGGGTTTCACCAGCAAAAATACATAACACAACAGGGAAACAAACCAAGATAACACAAAGATTTCGGGGCTCAGGCGCTACGACTCTCCAAACCACTGGCAATCCACGGTGAAGGCCACAAAGGCTTCCCAAACCCAACTCACGCCTACTGCCCTCAATTCCACTACACGCCTACTGCCCCTCTCTCTGAACTCTCCTTCAGCTCCACAACACATAGCAAGGAATGGCTCACACAAAATCGAGGGCGAGAGAAGGAACAAACACTAAGCCCAGCCGCCTCACTCTCTCGCCCCTTCAATCCTCTCGCTCTCATGGCCTCGCTCTTATCCCTTTCGATCACTCTCTCTGAACTCTCCTTCAGCTCCTCAACACACAGCAAGGAATGACTCACATAGAACAGAGGGCGAGAGAGGGCAGAACACTAAGCCCAGTCGCCTCACTCTCTTGCCCCTTCAATCTTCTTGCTCTCACGACTTCACTCTTCTCACTTTCGGTCTCTCAATCTCACACAAAGAATGGAACGATTCAGCAGAGAGGAGGAGGCACCCAGAAGCAGAAAGGGATTGCACAGGAGAGGGAGGCGCACACAGCCCTCAGAAGCAGAAAGGAACGCACACTCTGATTCCCCTTTTATCTCACTGGCGGCCACCTCCAAATAGGGCTGGGGAAGGATATAGATAAAGATTTGGGATGGGCTGGAAATAAAGGAAACAATTTGGGCCAAAGCCCAACAATCTCCACCTTTTGGCCCAACGCCGGTTCACTAGTTACGAGAGTCACCTATAGCCATCATCATCGCCCCACACAGAAAAAACAAAGTCAGTACTAGCAACCAAACATGTAGCAAACACAAAGTAAGCTACGACGCTGCACCCAAACAGAAGACATCTGTCAAATATCAAAGTTTAAAATTTTTCAAACAAGGTTTAAACTTTTCAACATTTTCAAAACACAAAACAAGACTCGAACAAAGTAAATTCTCCACCTCACTTGGAGCTCAGTCAAGTTTTGAAAAATAATCCTACAAAACTATTTTTCACACAGAAAAATAGAAAAAACAATCTAGCAAATTTCACATAGAAAAAAAAAATGCACAGTCACAAAAATACATATCTCACAAAGAGACACAAGCATAAAGCTAACACATTTTTACACAGAAAACATCCACATGGTCACAAAGACGTGGGCAAATCACAAAGAAACGCGAAAAACAATCTATAGCCTCAGACATAGAAACACGACAATAACCAATAGGCACGTAAATACTAGGATTCTAGGAGCAACAAATGCACATAAGTCCTAGGCTACTAACAACAAATGAACACAACATCCGCACCAACCAGTCAGTAAAAAGGGGTTCCAACCAATATACAAGAGCGAAACTCAACGCAAGAGTTTCGATTCCAACAAACCAGTAAGGCCGGCAACCGACACATGGCAGCGGCGGCTCACATCTTCGACGACAGCATCCAGCGGTAGCACTCACGGCGGTGGCGACCAGCAGCTCCAGCGCTTGCTCCGGCGATGGCTCTCCAATTAGCTTTCGACGACGGATCTCCACCTTGATTTGATGCCACTGTTGTGAAATCATCGATCGCACCGCCGCCATTCTTGTACGGGTTTCACCTGCAAAAATACATAACACGTAGGGAAACAAACCAAGAAAACAATAACGTGAATAACACAAAGATTCTGGGGATCAGGCGCTACGACTCTCCAAACCACCGGAAATCCAACGCGAAGGCCACAAAGGCTTCCCAAACCCAACTCACGCCTACTGCCCTCAATTCCACTACACGCCTACTACCCCGATCTCTGAACTCTCCTTCAGCTCCTCAACACAGAGCAAAGAATGTCTCACACAGAACCGAGGGCGAGAGAGGGCAGAAACACTAAGCCCAGCCGCCTCACTCTCTCGCCCCTTAAATCCTCTCGCTCTCACGGCCTCGCTCTTCTCTCTTTCAGTCTCTCTCTCTGAACTCTCCTTTAGCTCCTCAACACACAGCAAGAAATGGCTCACACAGAACCGAGGGCAAGAGTGGGCAGCAACACTAATCCTAACCGCCTCACTCTCTCGCCCCTTCAATCCTCTCGCTCTCACGGCCTCTCTCTTCTCTCTTTCGGTCTCTCAATCTCACACAAAGAATGGAATGCTTCAGCAGAGAGGAGGAGGCACTCAGAAGCAGAAAGGGAATGCACAGGAGAGGGAGGCGCACACAGCCCTTAGAAGCAGAAAGAAACGCACACTCTGATTCCCTTTTTATCTCACTGGCGGCCACCTCCAAATAGGGCTGGGGAAGGATATATATAAAGCTTTGGGATGGGTTGTAAATAAAGGAAACAATTTGGGCCAAAGCCCAACAATCTCCACCTTTTGGCCCAACGCCGGTTCACTAGGTACGAGTGTCACCTATAGCCATCATCATCGCCCCACACAGAAACACAAAGTTAGTACTAGCATCGAAACATGTAGCAAACACAAAGTAAGCCACGACGCTGCACCCAAACAGAAGAGATCTGTTAAATATCAAAGTTTAAAATTTTTCAAACAAGGTTTAAACTTTTCAACATTTTCAAAACACAAAACAAGACTCGAACCAAGTAAATTTTCCACCTCACTTGGAGCTCAGTCAAGTTCTGAAAAATATTCCTACAAAACTAATTTTCACATAGAAAAATAGAAAAAACAATCTAGCAAATTTTACACAGCAAAAAAATGCACAGTCACAAGACACAAATCTCACAAAGAGACACAAGCACAAAGCTAACACATTTTCACACAGAAAACATGCACATGGTCACAAAGACGCGGGCGAATCACAAAGAAACGCAAAAAACAATCTATAGCCTAAGACATGGAAACACGACAATAACCAATAGGCATGTAAATACTAGAATTCTAGGAGAAACAAATGCACATAAGTCCTAGGCTTCTAACAACACATGCACACAGCATCCGCACCAAGCAGTCAGTAAAAGGGGGTTCCACCCAATATACCAGAGCAAAACTCAACGCAAGAGTTTCGATTTCAACAAACCAATAAGGTCGACAACCGACACATGGTAGCAGCGGCTCACATCTTTGGCGACAACATCCAGCAGCAGCACTCACGACGGCGGAGACCAGCATCTCCAGCGGCTGCTCCGGCGACGGCTCTCCACCTAGCTTACGACGACGGATCTTCACCTTGATTTGATACCACTGATGTGAAATCATCGATCGCATCGCCGCCATTCTTGTACGGGTTTCAGCTGCAAAAATACATAACACAATAGGGAAACAAACCAAGACAACAATAGTGTGAATAACACAAAGATTCCGGGGCTCGGGTGCTACGACTCTCCAAAACACCGGCAATCCACAGCGAAGGCCACAAAGGATTCCCAAACCCAACTCATGCCTACTGCCCTCAATTCCACTACACGCCTACTGCTTTGCTCTCTGAACTCTCCTTCAGCTCCTCAACACATAGCAAGGAATGGCTCACATAGAATCGAGGGCGAGAGAGGGAAGAAACACTAAGCCCAGCCGCCTCACTCTTTCGCCCCTTCAATCCTCTCGCTCTCACGGCCTCGCTCTTATCTCTTTCGGTCTCTCTCTCTGAACTCTCCTAAAGCTCCTCAACACACAGTAAGGAATGACTCACATAGAACAGAGGGCGAGAGTGAAAGAGTGGGTGCCCGGTTAGCCAACTTGTGGCTAAGGGCTTTTATGACTCTATGTATAAATAATCTTTGTTTAATATAATTTACATTCATTAATGGCATTTTCTTTGTCTTTCTTCATATTGTTATATTGTGATATACTATTGTTGTTTTGATAAAGACCTTGAATATACTATAGTGTAAGTAAGATGAGATAGTGAATAAAGAGAGATCACTATTATGAAACACATCTTATAGTCACTGTATATTCTAAACAGTTCCTAGTCAATTGATTCGTCCGCTAATAAGGATAAGGATCGCTCGAGATTGAGACTAGCATTTGTGATGCCAAGTACCACGTTTCATTGGTAATGGACATGGAGATGTTCAAAGAATGCAAATGGATATTCATATGATGAATGATCGAACTACCCTATTCGGACTTTCCAAGTGGTTATTATTATTTGAGTGGAAAAGTCCGCGGTTTTGGTTGTACACCATTAGTCCTTACTACTTGAAACATCATTGAGATTCTATATGCTAGTACTGTACTTTGACTCGTTTACCGACTCTATTGGGGTCATCAGGTGTCGGGATTGGGTATAGTTACGACACATATAGGAGTCGATGCTTTGTTGTCAAGGATTCACCACACGCTTGCGAGTGTGGATATCCTATGCGATCTGAGGAGATATTAGTGTGACAAATCTCTGGCCAGAGTACTCGATGTGATTTAGGTTACTTGGTTTCCTAGTAGCACATGCGATGTCACTATTTGATCTTCAAGATGCGTTGCATAATTATCGAATCTCGAACGACTCTCGATGTACCAATGGTTGTTGATTTGATCGGGATATATGGATGAAGGGACTGTACTGTACGCTAACCAAAACTTACTGGTTCTTGCAGGCACTATCAGTGATACCTAGGGAATCATGGGGCGATGTTGCTAGATGCTCTTACCATGATTCGTTGGGCAAGTCGGAAATCGTTGTTCCAAGTCACAAGGAGTTGTGAGCCCACGGCTAGCTGTATCCCTGAACCATTGAGGGTCACACAAGTAATGAATTACTAAACCCCGTTGAGATAGTTAAATTTAAAGAATTAAATTTAATGAAAGAGAAGTTGGACTTCTTAACTAAAGGGAATGGAATTTCTTAATGAATTCGGATTCAGAAAAATTATCTTGACTTTAAAAGGTTCAGAAATGGTTTCTGTGCACATTGGTGAAATCGGTTTATCAATCGGAGTCATGATGAATTTTATATTAATTTCTATAATAACGGGCTTGGCTTGTTGGGCTTAAGTTATGGATTGTGGGCCCTAAGGAGTTAGTGTCCTAATACAATTATAACTTAATCCACTCTAGAAATTATATATATATATGTGTGTAGGTTTCAAAAAAAGAATAAGCTTTTGATCAAGCAATTTTCGAAATACTCACTTATAATTTCTAAGGGGATTTTTCAAAAATTCCCCTACTCCTTTTGAGAAAATTCGGTCTGTGATTTTTCTGAAAAGTCACTTTCTGAATTGACAGATCAAATCTGTTTATTCTCTACGATAAACATCTGATTGATTTTTAGTGCAATCAATCAGAGGGTTTCTATTTTCCATTCGTGGACCTAATTCCGGAGATTGATCGAGCAAGTCATCGGTTCCCGGGATTTACAAGAAGAGCAGATTAAATTCTGTTGGAGTCCATAATCAAGCCTTAGCTTGAAGAGGTAAAAATATTTAATTGTGAATTTATATTTTTACTTGCAAGATTTTAATCGTTAGGATTTGATACCCACGATATGAAATTGTTCCATATCGAAAAATAAAATTTTTAAAACGTCCGCTGCTCCGGGTATCACATCCGTGTGATCAGAGAACGCATGTTCCAACAGAGAGAGGGCAGAACACTAAGCCCAGCCGCCTCACTCTTTTGCCCCTTCAATCCTCTCGCTCTCACGGCCTCGCTCTTCTCTCTTTCGGTCTCTCAATCTCACACAAAGAATGGAACGCTTCAGTAGAGAGGAGGAGGCACCAGAAGCAGAAAGGGAACGCACAGGAGAGGGAGGCGCACACAGCCCTCAGAAGCAGACAGGAACGCACACTCTGATTCCCCTTTTCTCTCACTGGCGGCCACCTCTAAATAGGGCTGGGGAAGGATATGTATAAAGCTTTGGGATGGGCTGGAAATAAAGGAAACAATTTGGGCCAAAGCCCAACAATCTCCACCTTTTTGTCCAACGTCGGTTCACTTGTTACGAGAGTCACCTATAGCCATCATCATCGCCCCACACAGAAAACACAAAGTCAGTACAAGCAACAAAACATGTAGCAAAGACAAAGTAAGCTACGACGATGCACCCAAACAGAAGACATCTGTCAAATATCAAAGTTTAAAATTTTTCAAACAATGTTTAAACTTTTCAACATTTTCAAAACAAAAAACAAGACTCGAACCAAGTAAATTCTCCACCTCACTTGGAGCTCAGTCAAGTTTTGAAAAATATTCCTACAAAACTATTTTTCACACAGAAAAATAGAAAAAACAATCTAGCAAATTTCACATAGAAAAAAAAATGCACAGTCACAAAGACAAGGATCTCACAAAGAGACATAAGCACAAAGCAAACACATTTTCACACAGAAAACATGCACATGGTCAAAGACGCACAGGGTCACAAAGACGCGGGCGAATCACAAAGAAACGCGAAAAACAATCTATAGCCTCAGACATGGAAACACGACAATAACCAAAAGGCACGTAAATATTGGGATTCTAGGAGCAACAAATGCACATAAGTCCTTGGCTTCTAACAACAGATGCACATAGCATCCACCCCAAGCAGTCAGTAAAAGGGGGTTCCAGCCAATATACTAGAGCAAAACTCAACGCAAGAGTTTTGATTCCAACAAACCAGTAAGGCCGGCAACCGACACATGGTAGCAGCGGCTCATATCTTCGGCGACAGCATCCAGTGGCAGCACTCATGACGGCGGCGACCAGCAGCTCCAGCGGCTACTCCGACGACGGATCTCCACCTAGCTTTTGACGACGTATCTTCACCTTGTTTTGATACCACTGTTGTGAAATCATCGATCACACCGCCGCCATTCTTGTACGGGTATCACCTGCAAAAATACATAACACAACAGGGAAACAAACCAATTCAACAATAACGTGAATAACCCAAAAATTCCGGGGCTCAGGAGCTACGACTCTCCAAACCACTTGAAATCCACGGCGAAGGCCACAAAGGCTTCCCAAACCCAACTCACGCCTACTGCCCTCAATTCCACTACACGCTTACTGCCCCGCTCTCTGAACTCTCCTTCAGATCCTCAACACAAAGCAAGGAATGGCTCACATAGAACCGAGGGCGAGAGAGGGCAGCAACACTAAGCTCAGCCGCCTCAATCTCTCGCCCCTTCAATCCTCTCGCTCTCACGGCCTCGCTCTTCTCTCTTTCGGTCTCTCTCTCTGAACTCTCCTTCAGCTCCTCAACACACAGCAAGGAATGGATCACACAGAACCGAGGGCAAGAGAGGGCAGCAACACTAAGCCCAGCCGCCTCACTCTCTCGCTCCATCAATCCTCTCGCTCTCACGGCCTCGCTCTTCTATCTTTTGGTCTCTAAATCTCACACAAAGAATGGAATGCTTCAGCAGAGAGGAGGAGGCACTAAGAAGCAGAAAGGGAACGTACAGGAGAGGGAGGCGCACACAGCCCTCAGAAGCAGAAAAGAACGCACACTCTGATTCCCCTTTTCTCTCACTGGCGGCCACCTCCAAATAGGGCTGGGGAAGGATACATATAATGCTTTGGGATGGGCTGGAAATAAAGGAAACAATTTGGGCCAAAGCCCAACAATCTCCACCTTTTGGCCCAACGCCGGTTCACTAGTTACGAGAGTCACCTATAGCCATCATCATCGCCCCACACAGAAAACACAAAGTAAGTACTAGCAACAAAACATGTAGCAAACACAAAGTAAGCTACGACGCTGCACCCAAATAGAACACATCTGTTAAATATCAATTTTTAAAAATTTTCAAACAAGGTTTAAACTTTTCAACATTTTCAAAACACAAAACAAGACTCGAACCAAGTAAATTCTCCACCTCACTTGGAGCTCAGTCAAGTTCTGAAAAATATTCCTACAAAACTATTTTTCACACAGAAAAATAGAAAAAACAATCTAGCAAATTTCACACAGAAAAAAAATGCACAGTCACAATGACACAGATCTCACAAAGAGACACAAGCACAAAGCTAACATATTTTCATACAGAAAACATGCACATGGTCACAAAGACGCGGGCGAATCACAAAGAAACGCGAAAAAAAATCTATAGCCTCAGACATGGAAACACGACAATAACCAATAGGCACGTAAATACTAGGATTCTAGGAGCAAAAAATGCACATAAGTCCTAGGCTTCTAACAACACATGCACACAGCATCCGCACCAAGCTGTCAGTAAAAGGAGGTTCCAGCCAATATACAAGAGCAAAACTCAACGCAAGAGTGTCGATTCCAACAAACCAGTAAGGCCGGCAAACGACACATGGCAGCGGAGGCTCACATCTTTGGCGGCAGCATCCAGCGGCAGCACTCACGGCGACGACGACCAGCAGCTCCAGTGGCTGCTCCGGCGACGGCTCACCGCCTAGCTTTCGACGACGGATCTCCACCTTGCTTTGATACCACTGTTGTGAAATCATCAATCGCACCGCCACCATTCTTGTATGGGTTTCACCTGCATAAATACATAACACAATAGGGAAACAAACCATGACAGCAATAACGTGAATAACACTAAGATTCTGGGGCTCAGGCGCTATGACTCTCCAAACCACCGGCAATCCACGGCGAAGGCCACAAAGGCTTCCCAAACCCAACTCATGCCTACTTCCCTCAATTTCACTACACGCTTACTGCCCCACTCTCTGAACTCTCATTCAGCTCCTCAACACACAACAAGGAATGACTCACACAGAACCAAGGACGAGAGAGGTCAGCAACACTAAGCCTAGTCGCCTCACTCTCTTGCCCCTTCAATCCTCTCGCTCTCACGGCCTCGCAAGCCCAGCCGCCTCACTCTCTCGCCCCTTCGATCCTCTCGCTCTCACGGCCTCGCTCTTCTCTCTTTCGGTCTCTCTCTCTGAACTCTCCTTCAGCTCCTCAACACACAGCAAGGAATGGCTCACACAGAACCAAGGGCGAGAGAGGGCAGCAACACTAAGCCCAGCCGCCTCACTCTCTCGCCCCTTCAATCCTCTCGCTCTCACGGCCTCGCTCTTCTCTCTTTCGGTCCCTCAATCTCACACAAAGAATGGAATGCTTCAGCAGAGAGGAGGAGGCACTCAAAAGCATAAAAGGAACGTACAGGAGAGGGAGGCGCACAAAGCCCTCAGAATCAGAAAGGAACGCACACTTTGATTTTCCTTTTCTCTCAATGGTGGCCACCTCCAAATAAGGATGGGGAAGGATATATATAAAGCTTTGGTATGGGCTGGAAATTAAGGAAACAAGTTGGGCCAAACCCCAACAACTATATTGCTCACATGATTAATTAAAACTTTTGCAAATGACTTCATGATTTTTCCAACTCCATCATACAAAATCTGCTAGAAATAATATTTGAAATTAAAATTTAAAATCTAAAATCAAATTTTATATAATATATATATATATATATATATATATATATATTTATATATATATATATATATCTTCAATGTGTACGTTTTTATTGTTATCCCGTAAAACAACCATCATCTTCCATATATATATATCTTCAATGTGTACGTTTTTATTGTTATCCCGTAAAACAACCATCATCTTCCATCCTATCTTCCACGTATAATCTTATATATATATATATATATATATATATATATATATATATATTTATTTATGAAAAAGAGTGGCAGGAAAACAATGTATAAAATTCGATCAATGGAATACACATCGATATTAATTAATTATAAATATATATAAAACCTGCATTTTCTCGATCTAAGTACTACCAATTGGTGTTGGAAAAGAATTCTCCAGCTTTTGAATACTTCAATTAGTGTGATCCATCTCGTCTCTATATATATTAAGAACAATCTCATTTTTTCTTCCAAACAACCACGCATCATACATGCACATTTCCACCTGAAGATTTGCTGTGAAGATAATTGGCGGCTTCGAGAAAGTAGGAGACATAAGTAAATACATAATAATAATAAAAATAATAAAATAGATATAGACGTATTTCTTTCCCAGGCACCGATTCAGCTATCTATCATTAAACGTACCACACTGTGAAGAAACCAAAGCATGCATCAATTCATTAACCGACCATCATATACCATTACCATAAAGGCAATCAAAATATCTCTTTCCCTATGAATTTATTAAATAAACAATTCGAAATTATCCGAAATACCAAGAGATGGAATACTTAGATTAGAATTTAGTTTTATATTATTTTTTATATGATTAATCACTTTGTCGTAAGTGAGAAAAACAACACGAAAGAAATATAAAGTAAGGGGTGAGCAATCTGGATATCACTCGCAAAGTGGGGGCCGATCAATCATACTATATATCTATATATATATATATATATATATATATATATATATATATATATATATATATATATATAAACTCATACTTGGAGTATGAGCATGACATATTTCAAAACATAATCACATCGTAGCATGTCTTATCGTAACATAGCATAACAAAAACATCATAATGAAACTTGACATGACTGAACTTAATTTGGCCCGACATTGAAATTCATCTCCTTAGTCATGACTAACTGATCAATCCCCTATATGTAATTCATCTAAGGGGTGAGGCCATTGGTCGGTTATTATTACCTACCGCATCAGGGCCGTAACATATTCATGGTTCGGAAATTTCCTTTCCACTCCTAATTCAAGTTATAACAGTGTCAAAAACATATTTTTCACAAAATCATATCAAGAATAGAAGTAGATAACAATATTTCAAACGATATCATGAACGATCAAAATTTTAAGACGTACATAGGATTTAAAACGTAAAGCCTACTTACAGGACATTCAGTCAAATTTCAGAAAAGGTCAGAGACATATTAAACCACCGGATCAACATGGAATTTGGACTGGAAATTTTTAAGGATGTTATCTAAATTGTGAACGGTGGAGATCTGGTTTCAAAGTAATTTTGAATGTTTATGGTCCATGAACAGAAGCTGCTCTCTTCTCGAGTTAAATCTGTGCAGAATTCTTGCAAAACTTGTGTGTGGAGTTCTAGCCGTTGGATCGGGTTGAAATTTAAACTGCATATTGATAACATCTTATGCTATAATCTGAATAGTGAAGATCAGATTCTAATCTTGTTATTACCACCGATAATTTCTTGGAATAGTGCTGCATTTCGAACTTGAATAAAATCTCTGTAGCGTTTCTCTTCCTCTCCCCTCTTGTCTCACACAAAATTTGAGAGAACTTGTGGTGTGATTTTTCTGGAGTTTGATATTCTATTTATAGGCACCAATGGTAGTCAATATCAACTAGGATGCCTAGGTTTCAAATTTTGAATATGACTCTATCTTCAAGATTTGATTTCTTCTAGATCTTAGATAACTTGATATGTCCAATATAGTTATCTTGCATATGTTTTATCTTGATATGCAAACCTCCAAAAATACAATATTCTTGATATTAATTTATCTTGGTACAATCACCTTCAAGATAATCAAGAGAAATCAAGATTTTAATATCTTGTAACTCTTAAAATTTCGGGGTTTCACACAATTGCTTTCCACTTCAGGTCTTGTAATGCTTCTTTTATAGTTGATGGAAATTGTACCTGATCTAACCTAGACACAAAAGCTTGATACGCATGTGGAAAATGCTCAAGAGATACAAATTTACATACAAGATCTAGTTCCTTTCTTAATGCAATTGCCTATTATTAGTTTCACTCTGCTCAATGAGAGAATCATTGTTAGTATTGATATAGGGAAGAATATTTTAATTTAATTTAAGAATGTTAAAATTAGTAGTTGAAATTATAATAAAAAGAGAAGATGGGCTTGTGTAGTCAGGTGAGTTTGAGGCCTAGGAAGAGGCTCTTTCATCTTTAAGGTCCATACTTTGGAAAGCCCATGGTCCATTTAAGAAATTATATAAATAGGAGACTTATATTCATTTGTGAGGTATACTCTCATTCTCTCAATTTATTCTCTAAAAGGTCTTTAGTTTTTGTGAGTACATATTTTGAATGGATCGCTGACTTGTGCGTCGAAGGGTTTTCGTCGGGCATCCTCCGGCGCCTTTAACCTCATTTTATGACGTAGGTGAAGACCCTAATTTTACTAGATTGGATACGCGAGGAGCGGTTGGTTTCCTAAAATTATGGTTTATTCTAATTGACTGAGCACGCGGAAGACCTTTTTCAAGGTAGCAAGATTTCGTGCAGCACGTTACCAGCTTCGCTTGATGGGTTTGGTTCCCGAGGAGGTCATTACGAATATCTCACCCCAGGTTCCTAATTTGCATGCTGTTGTTGTTGTGACAGATCCTCCTACTGGAGATCTTCCAATGGGGTACTTCGGTATCGAGATTATTGAAGCCTTGACCTTGATTCCTGTCGATGAAGCGACTGAGGATGGATGACTTTGCCTTTTTAATATCTATGATGTTCCTGGGTTTTTAGTTGTTCTAGTTATATTCCTTTGTTTATGGTGTTGGATTCTTACCATGTTTATTCGTACTATTGACTCGTGACAGTATTTTATCTATTATATCACGATGTTTTGATAACCTTGACTTGGAGGCCCCTCGTGGAGAACATAATTACGCCCTGGTCATTTCCGCCACAGTTTCCAATTTATGGGTAAAAAAATATTGGTGGATTTCGGAAGTTCCACATATATCATATTTCATAACGCTTTCGTGAAATTGAGGATTGACAATGCCTCATTAGCTCCAGTAAACACATTGCTAGTCTGGTTTGCATGAGAAGTTGTCGAAGCTTTAGGAGAAGTCACTCTCCCACTTTCGTTGGGTTCTTACCCACGAAGGGTTATCAAAATGCTGAAATTTCTTCTTTTTAAATCTCCATCGGCATACAACATTATTTTAGGGAGTCCTAGCTTGAATTTGTTTAGAGTATTGGGTTCCATATACCATATAAAACTCAAATTGCCCCATGCCCGAAAGAGTTGGCGAGGCTACGGGCGACACCAGATTGGCTAGGGAGTGCCATTCCATCACTTTACAGGCAACCGCTAGTCACATATCATTTCCCTCCCTTTTCCACGCCAAGTCGAGGTCCTCAATGTCCCAGAATGATTGTGCATTCTCTTTGGAATTAACCTCTTCCAACATCAAATAATACTTTCGTGGACCTCGGGAAGACATTGTGGGATCTACACGCACCTTTTTTGGGTTCTGTGAGACGACAAAGTCAATCCTCTTCCCATCTTCTTTTTCTCTAGTAACTGGACATGTCTTGGATCTCTTTCATCACCAAGCGCCCCGGGGTCAGTTGACAGAATAGGAGGACCTTGGAGACCCTGTGAACTAGACCTGTGTCCGTGGGATCAGGTTGAGAGTGAGAGCCTGTAGACTGAGGAACAGAGGGACAATGCCTATCCCCACACTTCTTTTTATCACCGATAGAAGGAGGCCGCCCTACAGTCTCTTCGTGATTTCAAAGACTGGATAAGCCTATGTGTATCCCTACGAATAAAACAAAATATAGTTAGATATCAAGAATACAAGTAAAATACACAAAACTAGACAAAAAGAAACATCAATAAGAGGCAGAGAAATTGTCACAAGGCAAAAAATACCAACAGCAAGTAAGCTCCAAGGATCAAAAAGTTCATCAAAAACCCCTGAGGTTTGATAGTGAACTCGCATTTGTCGATGAGTTTCCGTCATTTTTACAATACTGCAACTAGAGCTCCAAGAAAGGGGTACCTCCCACCCACAGTCTTTTACAAAGAAAACATGGGACCGTCAATCCCCTTACTGCGAGCGAAGTTGAGCCATAAACTTTCAACCAACACGAGGTTGAAAGTAAACGGAAAAATCCAGTCGAAGACACCGTGCTGAGAAAAGAGAGTGAAATAGAGATGCGGTAGCAGGAATGTGAAACTTTCCTACTCGGTGACGAAACCCCAAGAAATAGGAAAAAGCATTCGGCGTCAGTTGACTGAAGCTTATACCTAGGCTCTGCGCCAACTCGACTAACAAGGGGTCAGGAGGGATAGAAAAACCACTGTTAAAATATGTCAGGGTCATAGTAAAGTATCCCAGAGGGGGTTTATGGAAGGAATCCCCTAGCCTTGGGACCATCCACTTGCAGTTGGATGGAAGACTCAATTTTTCAGTCAAGTACTTCACATCCCGAAAAGTCAGAAGACTTTTTTATATATCCCTGAGAATAGTATCCTGGTCCAAAACTTCACCAGAAGTAGGGTCAGGAGGAACACCCAATGAAAGAGTCACTGGAGGGCTGGAAACAATACAATTCCCGAGTAGATTCGTAGACCCGAATTCACTCGGAGATCCCAAGTCACCAAATAGAATCAGGTCACCCAAATAACTCAAGTCGCTCAGAAGAGAGGGGTAGGAGCAATTATCTAAAGATTCACTCCCAAGTTGAAGCTAGTCCTAGGAGGAAATTATGCTCGCGACCAGCCATTAATCAAGAATATTATTTCTCGCGAGGCACAGACCCTAAAAAATATTTTAAAGACATTAATTATTCAAATAGCAGAACACTACGCTACAAAACCTCTATTATTTTTTAAAACAACCACTTGGTAACCTAATATTAAGTTAAATTTTAGCTGAAAATCTGAGTTCAACCTGGGTTATGTAAATCAGCATGTGGATTATGCCCAACTAGCCAGTAACCCAAGCCTATAACCCAATGAGCCCAATTCTAAAAAATCTACTAAGAACAAATAAAAATCCTTAGCCCAAAATCCAAGCCCTTATCAACCTAAATCCAAGCCCAGACCGAGACGCATACTCAAGCCCATACCCAAAACCAAGTTCAATCCCAGCCCCAGACCCAAACTCAAGCCCATACTAAAACCAAGCCCACGCCCAAGACCAGATCCAACCCAATAAACCCAAGCCCAGATCCAACACCCCAAGCTCGTGACCCGATCCGTCAGACCCAAAACCCATTACCTGACCCAATCAACTTAATGCCTGCAACCTACAACCCAAACACAAACCCAATTACATCCAATTCTCTAGCCCAACACCTACACCATCCCCAGTCGCCATCTACGGCAGCCATGGAACTTGAGCGGCGTCGCTATATCATCTGGCCAAAAAGCACGCAGCCCGCTCACACGAGCCATCCACCCCTGTTGGGGATCGATTGGCCTGCTCCCAATATATATCTTTCTGAGCAGTTGAAAATATGTTTCTTCAAATGTGAGCTCAGTTGTTAATAAAAATTGGACTCCAATCTTTCTCGTGTGTCGATGTTAATTAGCCAAAAAATATGTGTGCGAAAACAGGACAACTAACAGATTGAACAATATAAGGTGGCTCGAATGGAATGTAAATTACACAGATATGTTTATGGATTTTCGGATACTTAACTGCTCCTACGTCACCCTTCTTCCACAAAGGAAGGATTCAATAGAAGACTTTGGTTATTACAACATCTTGTAATACACCCACTTCAATCGTAGGACTTACCCTTTCCTAGATCAAAACAAACAGTATACAAAACCAAGTTAAGACAACACGTCTTAATACAGAAATACAACTTAAGTAGAATTTGTTGAATGAATCCTTAGATTCACACATTGGAGCAACTCCTTTTGAAAAATAGGTTGTTGGGAGTTCTTTCTTGGCCCTTGATGATCCTTAGAGATCTGATATATCTTCATGAGTGGGCAGATGAGCAAGCAAGATGATTCTTTCAAATTGCTCGAAGAATTCTTCTTGATAGCTTGACAGCTTGTATCCTTCTGGGTATCTTTTTCTCTTATTGCCCCTCCTCTTATTTTTTTCTTTTCATTCTTCAACTATATATGCATATATCTTGCAACGTTCAACTATATATGTTTTAATGCATGTCTCCATGGCCTCTTGATCTTCAGCATGTCTTTATGAGGACTTTAAATGAAGTTGCACATCTTTTGATAGAAATGTATGGGTCACACAATGACTCCTTTATTTGAAATGGGTTTTATATTTTTTGTAGATGTTCGAGCAGTCGGGTAATTTGTTTATATCAGATGGTTGACCTTTATGCACTAGTTTGTTCGATTGACTAATTCCTTGAGAAGTCTTGATTCTAGCCTGGTCATGTGAACTGGTTTTTCAATAGGTTGTAAATGGGTAAAGAGACTTGGACTGCATAAATACATATCCGACTGGATTTTATGATCTTCGACTGGACTACTTGATCTTTGAATGGACTGATTTAATATGTCTTTGTGTTTTTCAAACACCAAAAGTTATCCTAACAACCCTGCTAACCCAAGCCGGGTTATCCCTCGATCGAATCACTGCAACTCACATCACCATTACTAGATAATCCAAAAAAAACCCCAAAAAAATAATAATAAATAAATAAATAACAAGCGAAGAAAAAAGAAAAATAAGCAGGAACATCAAGATGACTTGAGAATTAGCAGTTATCTCGTTGGCAGAGATCCTAGGAACTACGACCTACAGTTGAAAGGAGAGAGCTAGTCGTCGCCTTTGCCACATCACCGAGAACTGATCATTGTCGTCGCGGAAGCAGCCTTACTCGAAGGCTTTCTGGAGCTAGGAGGCACAGATGCCCCATCTCGCCGCCTTCTCGACTGTAAATTAACATATATATATATATATATATAAAATAAAATAATAAAAAAAAAGATAGAGGAAAGCGCAGAGGAGGATGAGATATAAACTGGGTCACTCCTTATATCTCGTGTCAGTGTAATAAGGAAAGGGAGTGAGGTGCAGCAAATATGTACATGAATAAAGAAAGAAAAAGGAAAAAGTAAGCACATGGGAAATAATGAATCCAGCGAAGAAAGGTAAAAGGTGGAGAGAATAGGTGACATGGCGACTAACTTTTCTGGATTCCAGTAAATGTAATAGGACCCTTATATAGGGGCACGGTGACCTAGGATATGTTTGGGAGTAAAATTCCAAAAAGTTATTAAGTGGAGCAATTAAAAATACTTCATCACATTTGTAACTATTTAAGTATGGCCATTATACTCTGTACTCTCAGTCTTCTCCAGTAAAACATTAGACTCAACCGAGAGTGGGGGCTTATGATATAAGGAAAAATATTTTTAATTTAATTTAAGAATGTTAAAATTAGTATAAAAAATATAATAAAAAGAGAAGATGGGCTTGTGTAGTCATTAGGTGAGTTTGAGGCCTAGGAAGAGACCTTTGCATCAAGTCCATACTTTGGAATGCCCATGGTCCATTTAAGAAATTCTATAAATAGGAGACTTATCTTTATTTGTGAGGTACAATATGATTCTCTCAATTTATTTTCTAAAAGCTCTTAGTTTTTTTGAGTACATATTTTGAGTGGATCGCTGACTTGAGCGTCGGAGGATTTTCGTCGGGCATCTCCCGGTGCCTCTAACCTCATTTCTTGACGCTGATGATGACCAAAATTTTACTGGATTGGATACGTAAGGATCAGTTGATTTCCTAAAACTGTGGTTTATTCTAATTGGTTGAGCACGCGGAAGACATTCTTCAGGGTAGCAAGATTTCTTACAACATCAAGTATCAATACCAACAGTATTTTCAATGGATTTAGGTTCTAACAATGGGGTCGTGCAGTTACTAGAATTCCATTTTACATGCTTAAAAGGTAAAACTTGATTAAGAGATTGTTAATTAATCAAGACAAGTTATTAAGCTATTCTGAAACCAAGAAATAGAGTCCGAGCCCTCCGAAGTGTTCGAATCTACCAAAGATGGTTTAGAAGAACCGAACAATATCGGATCATCCGAACAAATATTAGACCATCCAAAGAGTACCTAGACAGTTAGTTTTGAGGTGTCAAAAGTGTAGATTAGTTTTGAGGTTTCAAAAATGCAGCGACATGGCATTTCGGACGATTTGAACTAGAGATGGGACCTTCCAAATACATCTATCTAATGAGGTGTTAAAATGTTGTTGACATGTTGACACATGTGGAGTTCAGAACTTCCAAACTAAAAATCAGACCATCCGATTATCTCCTATAAATAGGCCCTCGGATTTCACATTTTGGAAGGTGAAATGTGTGTGAGTTACTTATTTCTAGTGTTTTTTAGTGTTTCTAGCCATATTATTGTGGGTCAAGGTATAGCAAGGTGCTACTGGGATTATAGTGAAGTTGTGCTCAATTTTCGAGCCCTCTACATCAACAGGCTAACGATAGAAGAATAGAATTGGATCTCTAGTATTTATTGGGAGTAACCATTGATCTAGTTAAACCTTTAAGAGGAGTTATAGAGATATTGTGTTTACTTGAAATGCAGGCTTGGATTTTAGGCTATTGCACTCATAAGCCAGTGACTAAGTCTAAAGGTACGTAAATACTTAGTGAGATATTCAACTGAGTATGCATGTTTTGTGCTGCATTATTATCTATCATATGATACATGTAAATCTTATCATGTTGCTCAGCCCTAGTTTCCATGTACAATCTGATACCGTGTGACATCAACTAGATCAACGGGGCAGTAAGTGTGGTTATCAAGGGCAGTGACCGTCCAAGATTGGAGTTAGTATGTGTGGCATCAACTGGATCTTTGGAGTATCATGCGCATACTGGTGACATCTTCTGTTTTAACATGATATTCCATAGTTTGATCCCCTGGTTACTAGAGCATTAGCGTTTTATGCATTGCATATAAACCTGTATACTCATACGTTACGTACTAGGCATAGCGCTCACGTCCTTGGTATTATCTTTGACTTTTCTTTTGCTGGGGCAATTTGTAGGTTTCTATATGGACATGTTTAGTGACAAGCCGGTGACCAGATCCTGGGAATAGAGGTTACCGTTAGATTAATTCACTGCATTTATTTTCCAGTTGTATTTGAGTTGAAATATTTATTAAGTTTCCACTGTTTAAACTGATTTTGTTTAAATAAGTTAAATGCATACTTAATTTTTTGGTTAGTAGGTAATCCAGGACGGGTCGCTACTGGTATTTGACAGACTGATCATGTGCAGATTGTTGTTGGTGGTCTTTAATAAGCTATTTTATTCGGGAATTCACCTATATTTGACGAGTGGTGGTGGTGGGAGTTAAGATGGTTATGGATGTGTATTGACGTAGGTAAAGGATGGGAAACAACTTTAATGAGATTGAAGTGTGTCAGGACAATGTGTAGGGTTTCCCAATTGTGAGTTTCACTCAGTTCAGTAGTCTCCACCTGAATGGAAGAATTGGGATAAAAAGATACATAATGGACGAATGGGATAAAAAATACCTTCTCGAAAAAATGACATCCATAGAGGTACAAAATTTCATAGTGGTTGGAGGGTAGAACTTATACCCTTTTTGGTTAGGAGAGTAACCGAGAAAAATTCATTTTATCGCTCGGGGTTCAAGTTTGTCTTTGTGTTTTTAGTGGATATGGACGAAAGCAAAACAACCAAAAATTTTCAAAGGAACGGTGGAGAAGAGGTGGGTACGGGATAAACATCTTGAAGTCATTATATGTGAATTTTGAATCCAAGAATGCGGGATGAAGTCCTATTGATAAGGTATGTAGAAGTCAAAACAACTTTTCCCAAAAAATGACAACGAACATTATGGGTAAAGAGCAAAGATCTTGCAACCTCAAGTAAGTGGTTGTTCATACGCTCAACCACAGCATTTTGCTGTAAGTATCAACACAAAAACTTTGGTGAATGATAACTTGACTCAAGAGATAATTTCCAAGGACAGAGTTAAAGTAGTCACATGCTATCTCACTTTTTAGAAATTGAATTTTAGTGGAGAATTGGGTCTAGATCATGAGGTTAAAGTTTTAAAGAGTTGGCATGTTTCATATTTGTCCTTCACTAGGAAGACCCAAGAGAGTCTCATATGATCATCAACAAACAATAAGAACCATCTTGCACCATAAATAAGCCCTACATATCATTATAAATGAGGGAGAATGATCGAAATATTTTGTATGGTTGTGATGTGAACGAGTTGCGTGTGTGCTTTAAAAATTGGTAAATATCTCAATGCAAGAACTTAGAGATTTTATTTCTAAATAAAGATAAAAAAAACTTTTCAAAAAAATCGGGTGCCATAAGAGATAATGTCATAACAAAGCAGCACTCTCTTTATTTAAACTAGAAGAAGAAGCTGAAAATGAACTGATTGGGATTTTGGCTGGTTTGGTTGCAATGGGGAAGCTTTGAAGAGATACAATCCTATAAATAAATCAACACTGTTAATCGTCCTCCCCGAGGACAAATCCTGAAGAACACAAGAGTCAACAAGGAAGTTAGTTGAACAATTGTGATCCCGATTTAATTTGCTAAATGATAATAGGTTACAATCCAAATCAGGTACAAACAAAATAAAATGTAAGAAAACATCCATAGCCAAATACATTGGAGCAAGAGCCATTTGTGATTTTGACATAATGAGTCTCCTTGGTTGGGCAGTAGGAATCCAAGAGCTTAATATTTCCCTTCATGTGCTATGAGGTGCCAGAGTCAACTATCCAAGAAGAGGATAGAGTATGCTACGCGAGTAATTCAAAAGAAGAATTACTTTTATGTGCGACACTTCCAGCCCTATATAGAAGGATTGGGTGCTGGAAGGGACTTTCCAAATAATTTTTAAATCATCTCAAGTTGTTCCTTGTTGAAGGGTAGTGATTTCAGTTCAACAAATTATGTTGTAGAGTTATTTTCCCATCTGTCACGTGAAGGCTTCCTATTGGCTAGTTTACCATGAATACTCCAATATGTTTCCAAAGAGTTATTATTCTTTGTGCACTTTTCGCACCTAGGACCGTCCTGTCATTGTTGGCCATTGAGGAGTGGAGCTGAAAAGTGCACAAACCAGAAAATGAAAAATATGGATTGTGTTTCCTAAAACTTGGAGTCGAGGAATATCCCATATGTGGAAATATAGCTTGAAAAGAGGTGAGACACGAGGCCTCAAATGGCGAGGACGAAGATGAGCCAGGCATCAATTTACTTCTACTCTTCTCATGGCGAACCGAGGAAAATTCATTGCATAGAAAGACATGGGCTTCACATAGAAGATCCGACCTTTAACTTCATCTAGTTCATTATTTAGTCCAATGAAAAATTTGAAAACACCTCGCTTTTCCAAAATGACCTTGTAACTGTTGGAACACGCGTTCTTTGATCACACGGATGTGATACCCGGAGCAGCGGAAGTTTAAAAATTTTATTTTTTGATATGGAACGATTCCATATCGTGGGTATCAAATCCTAACGATTAAAATTGTTGCAAGTAAAATATATATATAATTAAATATTTTACCTATTCAAGAAAAGTCTTGATTATGGACTCCAACAGAATTTAATCTGCTCTTCTTGTAAATCCCGGGAACCGATGACTATCACGATCAACCTCCGAAATTAAGTCCACGAATAGAAAACTAAAACCCTCTGATTGATTGCACTAGAAATCAATCAGATGTTTATCGAAGAGAATAAACAGATTTGATCTGTCAATTCAGAATGTAATTTTTCACAAAAATTACAGACTGAATTATCTCAAAAAGGAGCAGAGGATTTTCGAAAATTCCTCTTGAAAATATATGTGTGTAATTCGAAAATTTCAAGACTGAAAGCTTATGATTTTCGAACACTACACATGTATTTATAGATAATTTCTAGACTAGATTAAGTTATAATTGTATTAGGACTCTAACTCCTTAGGGCCCACAATCCATAACTTAAGCCCAACAAGCCAAGCCTGTTATTATAGAAATTAATATAAAATTCATCGTGACTCCGATTGATAAACTGATTTTACCAATGTGCACAGAAACCATTTCTGCATCTTTTAAAGTCAAGATAATTTTTCTGAATCCGAATTCAGTGATTTCCAAAAATGCCCATCCCTATGTGATTTTAGGAAATTCCACTCCCTTTTAGTTAAGAAGTCCAACTTCTCTTTCATTAAATTTAACTCTTTAAATTTAACTATCTCAACGGGGTTTAGTAATCCATTACTTGTGTGACCCTCAATGGTTCAGGAATACAGCTAGCCGTGGGCTCATAACTCTTTGTGACTCGGAACAACAATTTTCGACTTACCCATCGAATCATGGTAAGAACGCCTAGCAACATTGCCCCATGATTCCCTAGGTATCACTGATAGTGCCTGCAAGAACCAGTAGATTTTGGTTAGCGTACAGTACGGTCCCTTCATCCATATATCTCAATCGAATCAACAACCATTGGTGCATCGAGAGTCGTTCGAGATTCGATAACTATGCATTACATCTTGGAGATCAAATAGTGACATCGCATGTGTTACTAGGAAAACCGAGTAACCTAAAACACATCATGTACTCTGGCCAGAGATTCGTCACACTAATATCTCCTCAGATCGCAAAGGATATCCACACTCGCAAGTATGTGGTGAATCCTTGACAACAAAGCATCGACTCCTATGTGTGTCGTAACTGTACCCAATCCCGATACCTGATGACCCCAATAGAGTCGGTAAACGAGTCAAAGTACAATACTAGCATATAGAGTCTCAATGATGTTTCAAGTAGTAAGGATTAATGGTGTACAACCAAAACCGCGGACTTTATCCACTCGATAAGTGATAACCACTTGGAAAGTCCGAATAGGGTAGTTTGATCATTCATCATATGAATATCTATTTGCATGCTTGGAACATCTCCATGTCCATTACCAATGAAACATGGTACTTGGCATCACAAATGCTAGTCTCAATCTCGAGCGATCCTTATTCTTATTTGCGTACGGCTCAATTGACTAGGAACTGTTTAGAATATACAGTGACTATAAGATGAGTTTCATAATAGTGATCTCTCTTTATTCACTATCTCATCTTACTTAAACTATAGTATATTCAAGGTCTTTATCAAAACAACAATAGTATATCACAATATAACAATATGAAGAAAGACAAAGAAAATGCCATTAATGAATGTAAATTATATTAAACAAAGATTGTTTATACATAGAGTCATAAAAGCCCTTAGCCACAAGTTGGCTAACTGAGCACCCACTCTTTCAATCTCCCACTTGCCCTAAAGCCAACTAGTCATACTACGTAATCCCATTGCTTCGCGATGTTTGTCAAACAATGGTCCCGGCAAGGGCTTAGTAAGTGGATCAGCGATATTGTCTGTAGAGGCCACTCTCTAGACAGTGATGTCTCCTCTTTCCACAATCTCCCGGATGATGTGGTATTTCCTCAGTACGTGTTTGGATCTTTGATGAGACCTTGGTTCCTTTTCCTGAGCAACGGCACCAGTGTTGTCGCAGTACACCGGAACTGGACCAACAGCTTCAGGAATTACGCCCAACTCTTGGACGAAATTCCTCATCCAAACGGCCTCTTTAGCACCAGCTGATGTTGCAATGTATTCTGCCTCAGTGATGGAATCCGCTGTGGTGTCCTGCTTGGAACTCTTCCAAGAGACAGCACCGTCATTGAGCATGAATACAAATCCAGAGGTTGACTTCGAGTCATCCACGTCGCTTTGGAAGCTAGAGTCGGTATAGCCTTCCAATTTCAATTCTCTTCCTCCATAAACCATGAATATATTCTTAGTCCTTCTCAAGTACTTAAGAATATCCTTCACGGCTTTCCAATGCATTTGACTGGGGTTGGCCTGATATCTGCTCGTGACACTCAGAGCAAAGGCTACATCCGGTCTGGTAGATATCATCCCATACATAATACTACCTATGGCTGACGCATATGGTATGTGTGTCATTTTCTCTATCTCTTCGTCAGTATTGGGACACATAGACTTGGATAAAGAAACTCCATGACACATAGGTAGATGTCCTCTCTTGGACTCATCCATAGAAAACCTTTTCAATATGGTGTCGATGTAGGTTGCTTGAGTGAGTCCTATCATTCTCTTAGATCTATCTCTATAGATATGTATCCCTAGAATATAGGAGGCCTCACCCAAATCCTTCATCGAGAATCTACCTGATAACCATATATTTGTTGACTGCAACATCCCTACGTCATTCCCAATGAGTAGGATGTCATCAACATAAAGCACTAAGAACGTCACCGCATCCTTAACTACTTTTGTAGTGACCCTTACCCGGATCACCTACTAAACAGAACTTATGCATGCAATTAACTTAATAAAACAGATATCAGAATAAAACTGCGGAAACCATAAACATTCTACAATCCCAAGAAAAGGAATCTGTAATTATCCAATAATATACAACCAAATCGAATAGCTGTATAAACCCAAACAACAATAATAAAACCTAAACGAAGCTCCAGCCGGCCAACCGCTGACTAGCCCCTCCTGGATCCACCCTCCTCGTCCAATCGCAAACCTGCCCCATGGAATAGGGTGTCCAGAAAATACAGAGTACGAGACGTGAGCATAAAACGCTAAGTGCGAGAGTATGAGTATACATGCATGCAAAGTGAACTCCCTATAGACTCGAGGTCAAGGATCAGATAACAGAGACAGACCGGGCCCTGGTATGTAGCACGCTGTGCCGTCGCTTCAGGAGGTGGCTCCCATACCGAGATAACTGTGGATACACCGGACCCAAATCGATGGAAGTCCATCCACTAACAGGATAGGGTAAAACCCTACTAATAGATATCTCGAAAGAGATACAGCAAGATGCAAATGAATGCAGCATAATATCATGGCATATAAATCATGCAGTCACGTAATACATGCATACTCAGTCAGGATATCTCGAACAGTACTTTCGTACCTCAATACAGTGCAAGCTCTACCAACTCTAGGTCCACGCCTATAGTCTGCTCTACACTGCCAAATGATACTACTATCATTAAAGTGCTCTAAAAGCCTTAACTAAGCTATTGCATACTCCTAAATATTTATAGGAAGCAAAAGCTATACCTTCGTCCGTCGTTAGCCCTTTGATGTCGATGCCTCCAGAACTTGGGCACGACTCCGCTACGACTACCGAACGCCTCTCCGACCTCCGGACCCAGCCTAAGAAGACTAGAACAGCTCCAAAAGGACTAGAAAGGAAAGGAGAACTCGGAATTGGCAAATGAAAGTGAAGTCTCGGCCTTCTATTTATAGACAACGATCGGAACTTCCGATCCTTGATCGGAACGTCCGAACCTCGATCGGAACGTCCGATCCTGCCATCGGAGCTTCCGAAGATCCTGATCTGCCACGTGTCAAAATATCACTTGATGACTCCGGATAGGGGTGATCGGAGCCTCCGGTCCTGATCGGAGCTTCCGATCCAACCACACGTCATGCCTGACGTAATAACATCGGTGCCTCCGATCGCTCATCGGAGCTTCCGATCCTGATCGATACCTAATTCAATTAATTAGCATTAATCCTTTAATTACTCAATTAGGGCACGGGCTACTACATTCTCCCCCACTTAAGATATTTCGTCCTCAAAATCAGATCTTAAGTACCGAATGCAAATACAGAAGTCAGAAACATTCTTTATTCAAATCAAACGTTTACAGAGTTTGCAACTGAATACAACTTAAAGAATGAAATCAAAACAACTCAGGATGGTCTTTACGCATCCTGTCCTCAAGCTCCCAAGTAGCTTCCTCAGTGCCTCGGCGCTGCCACTGAACTAAAACCAAAGGAATGACTTTGTTCCGTAAAACCTTATCCTTATAATCAAGGATGCGAAGAGGTTTCTCAACATAAGTCAAATCCTTGTCTACCTGAACCTCAGATCGCTGCAGAATATGAGATTCATCCGCCACATACCGTCGCAACAGAGATACGTGGAACACGTCGTGAATGCTGGATAGATGCGGTGGCAATGCTAGTCGATAAGCCAAATCGCCAATACTCTCCAAGATCTCAAACGGACCGATAAATCTGGGAGACAACTTGCCCTTAAGGCCAAATCTGAGAATCTTGCGGAAAGGTGACACTCTCAAAAACACTTTCTCCCCGACCTCGAACTGCAAAGGCCTACGCTTAATATTAGCATAGCTGGCCTGACGATCCTGTGCAGTCTTAATCCGTTTCTTGATCTGATCAACAATGTCTATCGCCTGCTGGATAAACTCCGGTCCTTCAGCCTGTCTCTCCCCCACTTCTTCCCAGAAGAGTGGAGTACGACAACGTCGCCCATACAACGCTTCAAAAGGTGCCATCCCAATACTAGTGTGATAGCTGTTGTTGTAAGCGAACTCGATCAACGGCAAATGATCCTGCCAGGCTGAACCAAAATCCATGACGCACGCTCTAAGCATATCCTCTAACGTACGGATAGTGCGCTCTGACTGACCATCAGTCTCCGGATGATAGGCTGTACTCAAACTGAGAGTAGTACCCATCGCACGCTGAACACTCCCCCAGAATCTAGAAGTAAACCTGGGTCCCGATCGCTGACAATGCTCACAGGCACTCCATGAAGTCGGACGATCTCCTGAATGTACATCCGTGCCATGCAATCCACAGAGTACTCTCGGCTATAGGCAATGAAATGCGCTGACTTGGTGAGTCGGTCCACCACCACCCAGATAGCATCACAGTTCCTCGGGGATACCGGCAAATGGGTCACAAAGTCCATAGTGATAAACTCCCATTTCCATTCAGGAATAGACAGACTGTGAAGCAATCCTCCAGGTCGTCGGTGCTCTGCCTTGACCTGTTGACACACCAAACATCTCGAAACAAACTGATAAACACTGCGTTTCATTCCCTTCCACCAGAAACGAGTACGTAGGTCCTTGTACATCTTGTTGCTCCCAGGATGAATACTCAACTTAGTGCGATGTGCCTGAGATAAAATCTCCTCTCGCAACTCTTCATCCTGTGGAATCACAAGCCTACCAGACAAACACAGAAAGCCATCTGACTGATAATGAAATCAAGACGAGCTACCCTCGTTAGCTAGACGAGCTAAACGCTGGGTCTTCGAATCAGACATCTGAGCATCTCGGATCCGCGAGTACAAGGCTGGCTCAGATAATATCGCAAACATCTGGATACTCTGCATACCTTTCTTATGCTTGAAGGTATAACCTGAAGTACAACAGTCACTGATCGCACTAGACATCGAACAAGTCTGAAGTGCGGATAGTCGCACCTTGCGACTCAAAGCATCAGCAGTGAGATTAGCAGCTCCCGGATGGTACTTAATCTCGCAATCATAGTCCTTAAGCAAGTCCATCCAACGTCTCTGCCTCATTTTCAACTCCGCCTGAGTAAACAAATACTTGAGACTTTTATGGTCGGTGAAGATCTCAAATTTCTCGCCATAAAGATAATGACGCCAGATCTTCAAAGCGAACACAATGGCTGCCAATTCCAAATCATGGACTGGGTAATTGTCCTCGTGAAGCTTCAGCTGTCTAGAAGCGTATGCGATCACATGCCCATTCTGAGTCAGGACACAACCTAACCCCTGAAGAGAAGCATCCGTGTAAACTACATACCCTCCAGATCCTGACGGTAATGCTAACACCGGCGCAGAAGTCAACCGCCGTCGAAGCTCAAGGAAATTCTCCTCACACTCGGAGGACCACTCAAAATCCACACCCTTGCGGGTAAGCTGCGTCAACGGTCGAGCTAACTGAGAGAAGTTTAGAATGAAGCGACGATAATACCCTGCTAGACCCAGAAAACTACGGATCTCAGCAACTGTCGTCGGACGCGACCAATTAAGTACCACTTCAATCTTGCTTGGATCAACAGAAATCCCCTCCCTGGATATGATATGGCCAAGAAAGACCACTCTATCCATCCAGAACTCACACTTGCTCAGCTTGGCGTACAACTGCTCATCTCGAAGAGTCTGTAGTACCAACCGCAAGTGAGAAACATGCTCTTCCGTATTACGCGAATAAACCAGGATGTCGTCAATGAAGACCACGACAAACTTGTCCAAATACTCCCTGAAGACACGGTTCATCAGATCCATGAATATAGCCGGCGCATTAGTCAAACCAAATGGCATCACTAAGAACTCGTAATGCCCATAGAGAGTACGGAATGCAGTCTTGGCTACGTCCTGATCACGGACTCTCAACTGATGATATCCAGATCTCAAGTCAATCTTGGAGTAAATTGATGTGCCCTGCAGCTGGTCAAACAAGTCATCAACACGAGGCAACGGATACTTGTTCTTCACAGTCACTCGATTCAGCTGCCGATAGTCAATGCACAGCCGCATCGACCCATCCTTCTTCTTCACGAAGAGAACAGGAGCTCCCCAAGGAGATACACTAGGACGAATGTACCCCTTGTCCAAAAGATCCTGTAGCTGATTCTTTAACTCACGCATCTCTGACGGAGCCAGACGATACGGTGCTCTAGAAATAGGCGAAGTACCCGGCATCAACTCTATGCCAAACTCGACTTCCCTAGCAGGAGGAAAACCCGGAATCTCATCAGGAAACACATCTGGAAATTCATCCACAACAGGAATGCTCTCTATCCCAATACTCTCAGCGGACAAATCAACTGCATAGATAAGGTAGCCTTCCCCGCCAGACTCTAGAACTCGACAGGCTCTCAAAGCTGATACCAAAGGCATCGGGGGTCGCGCTCCCTCACCATAGAAAAACCAACTCTCACTCCCTTCCGGATGAAAGCGTACTAATCTCTGATAGCAGTCCACTGAAGCTCGATAGGTAGTCAGCACATCTATTCCCAGAATGCAATCAAAGTCGTCCATCGCCAGGACCATGAGATTCGCCAACAGAAAGTTCCCTTCGAACTCTAAAGGGCAACCCATCACTAGACGCTTAGCCAAAGCAGATTGGCCCGTCGGAGTAGAAACAGACATCACTACGTCTAGTGCAATGCATGGTAACTTATGCCTCTTAACAAAACGTGCAGAAATGAAGGAATGAGATGCACCAGTGAAACGCTCGTCGTCATGGTGACGATGACGCCGTTCTCGACGAGGCTCCCGGTCGGCATCACCCCAACGCCCACCAACACTGCCATGAGAACTCTGGTCGTCACGATTTGACATCTACAAAAATACCTCAAGATGAGACTAAATCCCAAGAAATCTTTTGCATGCTCTGATACCATAAATGTAGTGACCCTTACCCGGATCACCTACTAAACAGAACTTATGCATGCAATTAACTTAATAAAACAGATATCAGAATAAAACTGCGGAAACCATAAACATTCTACAATCCCAAGAAAAGGAATCTGTAATTATCCAATAATATACAACCAAATCGAATAGCTGTATAAACCCAAACAACAATAATAAAACCTAAGCGAAGCTCCAGCCGGCCAACCGCTGACTAGCCCCTCCTGGATCCACCCTCCTCGTCCAATCGCAAACCTGCCCCATGGAATAGGGTGTCCAGAAAATACAGAGTACGAGACGTGAGCATAAAACGCTCAGTGCGAGAGTATGAGTATACATGCATGCAAAGTGAACTCCCTATAGACTCGAGGTCAAGGATCAGATAACAGAGACAGACCGGGCCCTGGTATGTAGCACGCTGTGCCGTCGCTTCAGGAGGTGGCTCCCATACCGAGATAACTGTGGATACGCCGGACCCAAATCGATGGAAGTCCATCCACTAACAGGATAGGGTAAAACCCTACTAATAGACATCTCGAAAGAGATACAGCAAGATGCAAATGAATGCAGCATAATATCATGGCATATAAATCATGCAGTCACGTAATACATGCATACTCAGTCAGGATATCTCGAACAGTACTTTCGTACCTCAATACAGTGCAAGCTCTACCAACTCTAGGTCCACGCCTATAGTCTGCTCTACACTGCCAAATGATACTACTATCATTAAAGTGCTCTAAAAGCCTTAACTAAGCTATTGCATACTCCTAAATATTTATAGGAAGCAAAAGCTATACCTTCGTCCGTCGTTAGCCCTTTGATGTCGATGCCTCCAGAACTTGGGCACGACTCCGCTACGACTACCGAACGCCTCTCCGACCTCCGGACCCAGCCTAAGAAGACTAGAACAGCTCCAAAAGGACTAGAAAGGAAAGGAGAACTCGGAATTGGCAAATGAAAGTGAAGTCTCGGCCTTCTATTTATAGACAACGATCGGAACTTCCGATCCTTGATCGGAACGTCCGAACCTCGATCGGAACGTCCGATCCTGCCATCGGAGCTTCCGAAGATCCTGATCTGCCACGTGTCAAAATATCACTTGATGACTCCGGATAGGGGTGATCGGAGCCTCCGGTCCTGATCGGAGCTTCCGATCCAACCACACGTCATGCCTGACGTAATAACATCGGTGCCTCCGATCGCTCATCGGAGCTTCCGATCCTGATCGATACCTAATTCAATTAATTAGCATTAATCCTTTAATTACTTAATTAGGGCACGGGCTACTACAACTTTCTTGTACACGCACGGTTCCTCCGAATTTTTGATGAAACCAAAGTCCTTTATTGTTTCATCAAATTTCTGGTTCCAACTTCTTGATGCTTGTTTGAGACCATAAATTAATTTATGAAGCTTGCATACCTTATGCTCGCTTCCCATGGATGTGAATCCCTCGGGCTGCATCATATAGATTTATTCCTTAATGTTTCCATTAAGAAATGCAGTCTTCATATCCATTTGCTTACCATGTTGCTATGGCAATAAGGATTCTTATGGACTTGAACATTGCGACTGGTGAAAAGGTTTCATCATAGTCAACTCCTTGTCTTTGAGTATAACCTTTTTCTACCAATCGTGCCTTGTAGGTTAGTACCTTGCCATCAGGCCCAAGTTTTCTCTTGTAGATCCATTTACACCCTATTGGAATAATTCCATCGGGAGGATCTACTAAAGACCAAACTTGGTTTGTATGCATCGAGTCTATTTCCGACTGCATAGCATCAAGCCATAAATTCGAATCCACATCAGAAATTGCTTCTTTGAAGTTTCTTGGATCACATCCAATGTCGGGTTCACTTTGATCCCCTTCAAGAAGAAGACCATATCGAATAGGAGGTCTAGAAGTCCTCTCGGATCTCCTAGATGTAGGCGTGTCCACTGAAGGTTCTTGAGGTGTGGGATCGTTATTTTGTATCTCAGGTTCTTCTCGAATTTCTTCGAGTTCCATCATCTTGCCTTTCTTATCTAATAAAAACTCCTTCTCCATGAAGGTGGCATTCCTCGAAACAAACACTTTTGTTTCAGTGGGATGATAGAAATAATATCCGATTGAATTCTTCGGATATCCTACAAAATAACATAAGGTGTATCGACTATCCAACTTATCTCCCACTGTCTGCTTCACGTAAGCAAGACATCCCCAAATCCTCAAGTACGAATACTTAGAAGCTTTGCCATTCCATAACTCGTATGGAGTTTTATTCACTGCTTTGGTGTGAACATTGTTCAACAACAACACCGTCATTTCAAGTGCATAACCCCAAAACGAAGGAGGGAGCTCAGTGAAGCCCATCATAGATCGAACCATGTCCAACAAAGTTCGATTGAGATGCTCCGAGACACCATTCAGCTGAGGTATCATAGGAGGAGTCCACTGAGAGAGAATCTCATTCTCTTTTAGATAGCTCAAAAACTCGGTACTTAAGTATTCTCCACCTCGATCCGATCGAAGTGCTTTAATACTTCTACCTTGTTTGTTTTCTACTTCAGTCTTGAATTCTTTGAACTTTTCAAATGATTCAGACTTATATTTCATTAAAGATAAATATACATGCCTAGAATAATCATCAGTAAAGGTAATGAAGTAGGTGTGACCAATTTTAGTACCGATACTAAATGGTCCGCAAACATCTGTATGGATCAAATCCAACAGATTTTGACTACGCTCAGGCTTCCCTTTGAAAGGGTATTTAGTCATTTTTCCTTTTAGGCAGGACTCACAAGTAGGTAGAGAGTTAATGTCAGACATATCAAACATGCCCTCTCCCACTAGCTTGTTCATCCTCCTTGAGGAAATATGACCTAGCCTAGCATGCCAAAGGTTTGCCGGGTTTTGACTATCGTTTTTCCTTAACATCTTTTAATTTTAAGTTATATAGATCGTTTTAAAGTTGTTCATTTCCAATCAAACATTCATTCTTGTAAATATTGCAAATCTCATTTACAAAATTACAAGAAAAACCATTTCTATCAAGCATAGAAACAGAAATAATGTTTTTAACTAAATCTGGCACAAATAAAACATCTCTCAATAATAACTTAAAATTGTTCTGCAAAACTAAATAAACGTCTCCCACTGCTTTGGCTTCAACTCTGGAACCATTTCCGAGCCTTAACTGGGTCTCACCCATCCTAAGCTTACGACTTCTTGTCATCATCTACAACTCATTGCAAATGTGAGATCTAGATCTGGTATCCAATACCCAAAAAATAGTATTAAGTGAAACATTTATAAAATATATTATTTATAGTTCGTAACTACTCGATATACATTCTTTGAAGTTGCTCTTCCAGTAACCGAGTTTCTTGCAGTGATGGCAAACTTATTTAGACTTGTCCATCTTTGCATGTAACATTTGGTCTTGAGATCATGGTCCTACCATTTCTCTAGTTCGGCCAACCTTTCCGAAGTTACATCAGCCGGGGCTGTTTTCGGAGGAGCCTTTTCTAACACTTAGAAAATCTTTTCCGAGCTCAGGACAATCTTAACTTATGGAACCATTCCGTATAGTTTGCGCCAGAAAGTTTGTTTTGTTCGAGAATTGAAACATGTGGATTACGAAGATTCATCATAATGATATACTGAGATGAAACAGACAATAATCGATAATTGCTTAATTAATTTACTAAGACATAAAATATGGCAAAATTTATTTTATGAATTTCACTCCCACTATTTTAACGATTTCACTACCCTCTAGTGAAAACGGGAAACTTGTTTCCTTAGTGGGAACATAGAATCCAATTGACAAACTATAGTCCCGAATAATATCAGCCAACCATAATTTTCAAAAGATAGAGCCCAATTGCTTCCAAAGCAATCCCCATGTTTTTACCTCATGTCCAATAAGGGCCCAATAATATGACGCCATTTATTGTGACATGTCAAGATAACCCATCAATATTAAGTTGTGATGGACGGTCGCCATGTGGATCCCCAATAATATGAGCCAATCCCATGGGAGTTCCACCCAACTTACAACTTGTGTCGATCCAATGTACAACTTTTCGACGAACGGGCCCCCCAATAATATGAGCCGGACCGTGCCCGCGGGTAGCATCTCATACATTGATCGTTGATGGAAGGTAGGAACATTTAAACAATATTTAAATTCCCTTTTTGTTTATCTTGATATCAATTTTAAATCATATTTAAAATGAGAAATTTTTAATTTTGAAAATTGTCTCATTATGCAATATTTGTATGCTTGCGGGATTCATACAATTTAGTCTAAACATGCATACAACAATAATATCATATATTATTTAAAGGATGATCGATCCCAATCACTAATCGACCCGTGGTTGCCAATCACGAGTCTAAGTCCAATCCTAGGTGATATGCAAGTATGCAATGCAATCCTATTACATTGAGCTTCCAATTTACATTTCTTCGGTCTTTATTGTCTGCTGGGCCCACCTTTGTCTTCAAATCTTTATCTCCCACTACGTCTAATAAATTTACAATAAATTTCGATGACAAGTAGGGGATACATATTTAAGGGTGGGAACGGGCCATAAACCAGGCCCACTTTTATTACAAATGACAATTCAAATTGGGCCATAAACTAAACCCAATAATAAAACCCAACAACAATAAAACCAAATGTAAACAACCTAACATAAACCTATAATATTGATAATGACAATCGATCATCCTTTTATCCAATAATTAATTCAACAATTAAATAATTGGATAACATGCAATGACATCATAATTAAAAAGATAAAATCAAATTTTATCCTTTCATAAGATCATATCTTATCATCAATTGTACCAAAATAATTAATTTTATAAAATCTAATTTAACGGATAAAATTTATAAATTTTCCAAAAATTCAAATTTATCCAAAAATCAATTTTAAAAATTTCGAACTCAAACAATTTGATCTGATGCCTCGTGGACCAATCAAAAACAATTTTCGATCGGACCAAAAACTAAAATTTCAAAAATTTAAAAAAATCCAAAAAATCAAATTTTAAAATTTTCGGACTGCCCGGGACATTCCCGGGTAGCCCCGCCTCCACGTGGGACAGGGCTGCCCATGTGGAGGTGGGCAGGTCGTCGCTGCCTGTGGGCAGCGACGATCGCTGCCCTGGGCAGTGACGTGCGCTGCCCCGGGCAGCGACGCTCGCTGCCCGATTGCCCTTGTTTCAAATTTAATTATCGTTTAAGATTTTCGTTTTGTTTTCCAAAAACCGTGTACAATCGATTAATTTTAATCGTTTGATCAAAGATTACGACCTGTCTCTGATACCACTGTTCGAACATGCGTTCTCTGATCACACGGATGTGATACCCGGAGCAGCGAAAGTTTAAAAATTTTATTTTTCGATATGGAACGATTCCATATCGTGGGTATCAAATCCTAACGATTAAAATTGTTGCAAGTAAAATATATAAATAATTAAATATTTTACCTATTCTAGCAAAGGCTTGATTATGGACTCCAACAGAATTTAATCTGCTCTTCTTGTAAATCCTGGGAACCGATGACTGTCACGATCAACCTCCGAAATTAAGTCCACGAATAGAAAACTAAAACCCTCTGATTGATTGCACTAGAAATCAATCAAATGTTTATCGAAGAGAATAAACAGATTTGATTTGTCAATTCAAAATGTAATTTTTCACAAAAATTACAGACTGAATTATCTCAAAAAGAAGCAGAGGATTTTCGAAAATTCCTCTTGAAAATATATGTGTGTAATTCAAAAATTGCAAGACTGAAAGCTTATGATTTTCGAACACTACACATGTATTTATAGATAATTTCTAGACTAGATTAAGTTACAATTGTATTAGGACTCTAACTCCTTAGGGCCTACAATCCATAACTTAAGCCCAACAAGCCAAGCCTGTTATTATAGAAATTAATATAAAATTCATCGTGACTCCGATTGATAAACTGATTTTACCAATGTGCACAGAAACCATTTCTGCATCTTTTAAAGTCAAGATAATTTTTTTGAATCCGAATTCAGTGATTTCCAAAAATGCTCATCCCTATGTTATTTTAGGAAATTCCACTCCCTTTTAGTTAAGAAGTCCAACTTCTCTTTCATTAAATTTAACTCTTTAAATTTAACTATCTCAATGGGGTTTAAAAATCCATTACTTGTGTGACCCTCAATGGTTCAGGGATACAGCTAGCCGTGGGCTCACAACTCCTTGTGACTCGAAACAACAATTTCCGACTTACCCATCGAATCATGGTAAGAGCGCCTAGCAACATCGCCCCATGATTCCCTAGGTATCACTGATAGTGCCTGCAAGAACCAATAGATTTTGGTTAGCATACAGTACGGTCCTTTCATCCATATATCCCGATCTAATCAACAACCATTGGTGCATCGAGAGTCGTTCAAGATTCGATAACAATGCATTACATCTTGGAGATCAAATAGTGACATCGCATGTGTTACTAGGAAAATCGTGTAACCTAAAACACATCATGTATTCTGGCCAGAGATTCGTCACACTAATATCTCCTCAGATCGCATAGGATATCCACACTCGCAAATATGTGGTGAATCCTTGACAACAAAGCATCGACTCCTATATGTGTCGTAACTGTACCCAATCCCGACACCTGATGACCCCAATAGAGTCGGTAAACGAGTCAAAGTACAGTACTAGCATATAGAGTCTCAATGATGTTTCAAGTAGTAAGGACTAATGGTCTACAACCAAAACCGCGGACTTTATCCACTCAATAAGTGATAACCACTTGGAAAGTCCGAATAGGGTAGTTCGATCATTCATCATATGAATATTCATTTGCATGCTTGGAACATCTCCATGTCCATTACCAATGAAACCTGGTACTTGGCATCACAAATGCTAGTCTCAATCTCGAGCGATCCTTATCCTTATTTGCGGACGGCTCAATTGACTAGGAACTGTTTAGAATATACAGTGACTATAAGATGAGTTTCATAATAGTGATCTCTCTTTATTCACTATCTCATCTTACTTACACTATAGTATATTCAAGGTCTTTATCAAAACAACAATAGTATATCACAATATAACAATATGAAGAAAGACAAAGAAAATGTCATTAATGAATGTAAATTATATTAAACAAAGATTGTTTATACATAGAGTCATAAAAGCCCTTAACCACAAGTTGGCTAACCGGGCACCCACTCTTTCAGTAACATGCCTCATCATCCGAACACTTCTAAAATAATGGGCCTCAAATAGATCCAGTTGTTGCTAGCAGTGGATAAGTGAAACGACCCTAACTCTCAAAATATAAATAAATATGCGGAAATTTTTTTTTTTATTACTTACTAAACAATAATATGTACATACATGCCCATACATATATGCACAGAATAAATATATTTAAAAAAAATAAATAACTTAAATAAAAATGCAACCTTTAATAAATTAAATATCTGAGTCTAACATTTAATAAAATACTGACATAAGCAAAATAAATAAAATTTGCATGCACTGAAAATATTTAAATAAGACGAGTAATAATATCCACCACTGAAAATAAATAAAAATGTATAACACGATAAAATATTCGAAACATGCATATAGACTCAGACAATGGTCACGGAGTTACTGCATGTCCTCTCATAGTTCCTCGCCGCCGGTGGGTACTACATCCTCCTCTACGTACTCACCTGTACCATATCAGTGTAGTGAGCCTAGAGGCCCAACATGCTAACATAACAAGGGTTTAAAATAATTTAAATCACTTTAATACTAATACATAACATATACATGAATGAGCATGCTTAAAAATATCATGAACATAACATAAACTTAAATTAAACTTGAATATCATAATAATACATAAACATTGTTGAGCAAAGTATTTTCTAACATCGAAAGGTCGCATCCATAGTGTAACCATACATACATTAAATACTGATCAGCGTGGTAAACCAACGTACGTGGAGGTGACGAATCACCTCTTAAATTGGCAGTAAACTGTCCTTCAATAGTTCACATATGGGGACGAATCCCCCTTAAATTGTCACACTACTTCAACTTCCAACATAAAATTGTTTTCTTTTGCTCAACCTCAAACATTAAATCATGCATAAAAATTATTTCATGAATGCATGTACTTAAATAAAATGTGTGTCCTTCATAAATATTTAATTTAATTTCATACTAACATATAAATATTAAAAATAACTTCCATGCATAAAAATAATTAAATATATATTCAGGACACATGCAATTTTTCATGGGTTGTACTGAACTGCTGGCCCTAACACTCAAGCCCATTTTCTTAAATTCTGGCCCATTAACATTCTTAAGCCCATTAACACATTTCTAAGCCCAATAAATCAATTAAAGCCCATTATCACCTACTTGGCCCAATAACAACTAAATCTGGTCTAATGGGCCCAAAAGCCCAAAGACTGGCCCAATAACTTTCATGGGCCCCCAAGCCCATAAAAATTATTGGACTAACTTAATTACATTTATTTAAGCCCAATAATAATTAAATTCCACCCAATTAATTAAATGTAACCCAATTAAATTTTTAGGATTTAATTGAGCCCATTTAACACTTAATTATACTTAATACTTAAAAATAAAAATACCCGAGCCCGACTCACTTAACCCAGACCTGGACCTACTAGACTTGACCCATGACTTATTGAACCCGACCCGAACCCAACAACCCGACCTGGATCCCCAAAACCCTCACAACCCGACGCCCCTTTCCCCTAATCTGCTCGGCCACGAGCAGCAGCCACTCCTTGGCTGCTCCCGGCCTGATCCTGCTGCCCCTGGCCGGAGCGCCGCCGCCCAGACGTAGCCCACATCTGGGCGGTTCGAACCTAGTCCTTGACCCAGCCCCATGCTACCCACAGAGCCGACCCCGAGCCCCCTTCCACGAAGCCCTAATCTGCGCATCCAAGGGAGCCGTCTGAACATTGTGGTTTCCTGGGCTCGTTTGGCTCGAACCACTCAAGCCATTCGTGTCCAGACCACTCCCACACCACCTAGGAACCCTGACCAGTAGCCTAGACGCAACCATGGAGGAAAACATGAACATGAACAACCAACACAACAAGAACCGTGCGCCTACAATCATAAATCGTACCCTTTTTCTGAAACCTTTGAAATTTCGATGCATACACCATACACACACCATAATATCTGATATAGTACGAAAATTAGGGAAGAAAATCATGCCTTGCACCGATGTTTGAAGAGAAATAGGCGCGTGAAACGATTCCGGGACGACGGGGCGACGACAACTTGACTTGGAGCTTCAAAAACGTGGCTATGGAGTCCTAGGGGGTGATGGCCGATGAAGAAGATGATGAAGATGGTGGGGTGGCGGCTGAGTGATTTAACGTAGGATTTTGGGGTAGGTTTAGGGTAATTAGAATAAAAATAAGGTTTAGGATAATTAAAATATTAATAAGGGTTTTAAATATACAATATTTATAACTTAAAAACTCTAGATAATGTTTAAAATCTGATAACTTTAATAAAATCCCGAAATATATAATTAAGGGAATTTTAAAGATAGTAAAAAGTCATTATTTTGGCTAAATTTGGATAAAAATGGACTCCTAAAATTATATAAAATTAAATACTGATAATTTTTAGGAAATAAAACTCAAAATAATATTTTTGGGCTCTAAAAATGCTCATGAAATAAATTGGATAGAAAGTTGTCATCTCGTCCGTCTACGGTCCCGTCTACGCGATAAAATAATTTAAATACTAAAAATCATAAAAATCTCAAATTATGGGTTAAATGCTTGAAAATAACTTAAAACATGCACAAATAATTCACATCATAATTTAACCCATAAATCTAAAATTTTAAATAAATAAAAATCCCTAATTATGCATGCGAATTTACGTATTAAAAATACCGAGTGTTACAATTCTCCCCCCCTTAAATTGGATTTCGTCCTCGAAATTAAAGTACTTACCCGAACAACTCCGGGTAGCGAGTTCTCATGTCTGCCTCGGTCTCCCAAGTAGCTTCCTCCTCCGAGTGATTTAGCCACTGGACTCTAACCATCGGTATGACTCGCGTCCTAAGCCTCCGCTCCTCCCTAGCCAAGATCCGTATAGGCCTCTCCTCAAATGCTAACTCCGGTGTCAACTGAAGAGGCTCAAAATCCAACACATGTGACGGGTTCGAGATGTATCTCCGAAGCATGGATACATGGAAGACGTTGTGCACTGCCGCAAGCCCTGGCGGTAGAGCTAAACGGTAGGCCAACGTGCCAACTCTTTCCAAGATCTCGAATGGCCCTATATATCTAGGGTTAAGCTTGCCTCTCCGGCCAAATCGCACTACTCCCTTCATAGGTGACACTCTCAGAAACACGTGATCACCTACAGCGAACTCCAAATCTTGTCGTCGAGTATCTGCATAACTATTCTGACGACTCTGAGCAGTCCTCATGCGATCCCGAATCTGAGTCACAATGTCAGCTGTCTGCTGCACGATCTCAGAACCCAGTAAAATCCTCTCACCAACCTCATCTCAATGCACAGGAGATCTGCATCTCCTCCCATACAATGCTGCATAAGGAGTCATACCTATAAATGACTGAAAACTATTGTTATAGGTAAACTCCACTAATGGCAGTCTAGTCTCTCACGAGCCCTGAAAGTCGATGACACAAGCTCTCAGTAGATCCTCGAGAACCTGGATCACTCTCTCAGACTGACCATCTGTCTGGGGATGGAACGCTGTACTGAACAAAAGTCTAGTCCCCAATGCAGTGTGCAAACTCTTCCAAAACGCAAACGTAAATCTCGGATCTCTGTCTGATACTATCCACACTGGTATGCCATGCAGTCTAACAATCTCCTTGATGTAAAGCTCTGCATACTGTGTCAACGAGTAAGTAGTCCTCACCGGTAAGAAATGAGCTGACTTGGTGAGTCTATCCACGATCACCCAAATAGCTGTGCAACCTCTGGCACTCCTCGGTAAGCCAACTACAAAGTCCATCGTAATATTCTCACATTTCCATTCCGGAATAGGAAGAGGTCTAAGAAGTCCTGCTGGACGCTGATTCTCGGCCTTGACCTGCTGACAAGTCAAGCACTCTGACACAACTCTCCCGATGTCTCTCTTCATCCCGGGCCACCAATACAATAGCTGCAAATCTCGGTACATCTTCGTACTTCCGGGGTGAATGGAGTACGGAGATGTGTGAGCCTCTGCTAGAATCTCAGCTCTCAACTGATCGACGTTCGGTACCCACATCCTACCACGGTACTGAACAATGCCATCCACAACTGTATACAGACGACCACCCTTGGCCTCATCTCTCTGCCTCCAACGCTGTAACTCCTCATAAGTAGTCTTTCCAACTCTGATCCGATCTCGTAGAATTGGTTGCACCGTCAACACTGACAAGCTCGGTGCATGACCACTCGAGTAAAACTCCAAATCAAACCTCTGAATCTCGCTCTGCAGTGGTAACTGCACTGTCAAACACGATACCACTGTCGACTTCCGACTCAAAGCATCGGCCACTACATTAGCCTTACCTGGATGGTAGCTAATGTCGCAGTCGTAATCCTTCACTAACTCCAACCATCTCCGTTGCCTCATGTTCAACTCCTTTTGAGTAAAGAAGTACTTGAGGCTCTTATGACTCGTGAAAATCTTGCACTTTTTGCCATACAGATAGTGACTCCAGATTTTCAAAGCGAAGACCACTGCTGCTAACTCCAAGTCATGTGTCGGGTAGTTCTGCTCATGAATCTTCAACTGCCTCGACGCATAAGCAATAACCTTACCACACTGCATAAGTACTGCGCCTAAACCTAGCTTAGACGCGTTGGGGTACACCACTAACTCCTCGTTTGGTACTATCATCGCTAAAACTGGTGCAGTAGTGAGTGCTTCCTTCAGCTGATCGAAGCTCCTCTGACAGTTTGAACTCCAAATAAACTTCGCGTTCTTCTTGGTTAAGGAAGTCAAGGGTACTGCAATAGAGGAAAATCCTTGATGAACTTCCTATAATATCCTGCCAAACCCAAGAAACTGCGAATCTCCGAAGCATTCCTCGAAATACCCCATTTCTGCACTGCCTCAACCTTCGACTGATCCACTGCAATCCCATCTCTCGAAATAATGTGGCCAAGAAATGCCACCTGCTCGAGCCAAAACTCGCACTTGCTGAACTTGGCATAACGATGCTCCCTCAAAGTCTGCAAGGCTGTCTGTAGATGCTGCCTATGCTCCTCAATGCTCCTAGAGTAGATCAAGATATCATCAATGAAGACTATGATGAACTGATCAAGATACGGCTGAAAAACCCGGTTCATGAGATCCATGAAAACCGCTGGAGCATTGGTCATCCCAAATGGCATCACTAAGAACTCGTAATGCCCATAACGTGTCCGGAAAGCAGTCTTGGACACATCTGCCTCTCTAACTCGCAGCTGATGATAACCAGATCGCAGGTCGATCTTGGAGAACACCAAAGCTCCCTGCAACTGATCAAATAAGTCCTCTATCCTCGGCAGTGGGTACTTATTCTTCATTGTGACCCTGTTGAGCTCTCGATAATCGATGCACAATCTCATACTGCCATCCTTCTTCTTCACAAATAATACTGGAGCTCCCCATGGAGAAAAGCTAGGACGAACAAAGCCTTTCTCTAATAACTCCTGTATCTGCTCCTTCAACTCTTTCATCTCGGTAGGAGCAAGTCTGTATGGTGCCTTAGAGATAGGCACGGTGTTTGGAACTAAGTCGATGCTGAACTCCACATCTCTCACTGGTGGAATTCCTGCAACATCCTCCGGAAAGACGTCCGGAAAGTCACGAACCACCTCTATCTCTGATAATGATCTGCTAGATGGTTCTGAGGCCGTGACAATACTTGCTAGAAAACCTTGGCAACCCCGTTTCAATAGCTTCCTCGCCTGAATAAGAGATATCACCTGAGGAATCACTGCTCTGAGATGCATGGAAGGTAAACGGGTCACCTTCTGATGGTTTCACTGACATTGATCTCCGACGAAAGTCAATCGAAGCTCCATTGACTGTCAACCAGTCCATACCCTATATCAAATCAAATCCACTCAACGGCAAAACCACCACATCTGCGCGAATGGAGTGCGCTGAAGCTCCAACTCCAGTTCTCGAATGACACTAGAGGTAGAAATAATCTGTCCTGACGGTATAGTGACATCATAACCACTGTCAACAATCTCGGGTGTGATGCCTATCCCTCTGATAAACTCCAGGGAGATAAACGAATGCGTAGCCCCTGAATCTAGCAATGCAAACATGGAGTTGCCTCCAACTAAAATTCTCCCTGCACGCAGAAGAATCCCAACAATTTCATACCACTACTAAACTTTCCCCCAAAGATAATTCACTAATAACCCTTAATTCTAGTCACAAGTAAAACATGCTTCTTATTCTAACATGCAGATAGAAAAAATCCCCAAATACAAATTATTTCACAAAGAAAAATCGAAATTCTTAACCAAAGTAAGAAATTATAAAATACTAGGGGTAAGATATACCGGTGATCAAGGAGGTGTCTGGGTCGGCCTCCTCTTCCTGCATAACGAACACTCTACCAGTAGTGTTCTTCTTCCTCGAGCAATTAGCTATCTGGTGCCCCGGCTCTCTACAGTGGAAACAAACTCCTGCTCCCAAAAGACAAGGTCCCGAATGCATCTTCTGACACTTCGGGCAAGTAGGAAAACCTCCAGTATTAGGGGCCCCGCCCCTCGGCTGCTGTGGCCTCTGCTGCTGTGGCCTCTGCTGCTGGTTCGGGCCCTTAGACAGCCCAGTATACTGCTTCTTCGCAGGAGGCTGCAAAGATGGTCGCTGAAATCCAGACTGAATCTGTCTCTTCCCCTGCTGCTCTTGCTGTATCTCTCTCCTACCCTCCTCTGACCTCAGTGCTCTACTAACTGCCGCCTCATATGTAGCGACGTCCATCATACGTACGTCATGCTTGATATTCTCCTTCAGTCCCTCCACAAACTGTCTCATCTTCTCCGGTGGACTGTCTGAAATCAGAGGCACAAAATGACAGCCCCTCTCGAACTGTCTCACATACTCAACCACTGACCTGTCCCCCTGTCGGAGACTCATAAACTCCCGGATCATGCGACTGCGCACATCCTCCGTAAAATACTTGGCGTAGAAGATACGCCTAAACTCCGCCCAAGTCAATGTAGGAAGATATACTCCCCTGGAAGCACCCTCCCACCAAAGAGCTGCATCTCCCCTCATCATATAAGTCGCACAGTTCACCCTATCCACGTCATTAATCCTCATGTATGCAAAGATGGACTCCAAAGAGCGAATCCACCCCTCAGCCACCAATGGACCGGTGGTTGTTGGAAAACTGGCGAGTTCCCAGATCAATCACGATTGATACCCGGTGCAGCGGAAGTTTAAAATTTTATCATGGAACAATTCCATGGTGTGGGTATCAACCGTTCAACGATTAAATTATAAGTGTGTGTAAAATTCAAATAACAATTAATTAAATTTTACCTTCAATCTCGAAGCGAGATTATTGGACACCAACAGAATTAATCTGCTCTTGTTGTCTCTCCCTGGAACCGATGAACTCCTTCAATCAGGTCCACGAATGGGGTTTAAATCCCTCTGATAGATTGCACTAGAAAATCTATCAGAAGTTTTCTGCGAAGAGATTAAACGAATCTGATTCGTTATTCCTGACTGCAATTAAAAATCACAGACCGGAAATTCTCTGACAGAGCAAGGAGGGGCGGCCGAATTGTGAGAGTGAAAGGGGCTAGGGTTTCGAAAATTCTGCTCTCAAAATAATGACCTGTTTTGTCTAATTTCTGTACTGCAATAACTTATTTATAATGCAGGCCACTAACACCTTAGGGCCCATTAGTCATAAGTTGAGGCCCGACAAGCAAAGCCCGCATGTTCAGAAATTAATATAAAATTCATCGTGACTCCGATTGATAAACCGATTTTACCAATATGCACAGAAACCATTTCTACATATTTTAAAGTCAAGATAAATTTTCCTGAATCCGAATTCAGTGATTTCCAAAAATGTACATCCCTATGTCATTTTAGGAAATCCTACTCCCTTACTCTTATTTAAGAAGTCCAACTTCTTTATTCATTAAATTTAACTCTTTAAATTTAACTATCTCAACGGGGATTAAAAACTCCATTACACTATGTGACCCTCAATGGTTCAGGGATACAGCTAGCCGTGGGCTCACAACTCCTTGTGACTCGGAACAACGATTTCCGACTTGCCCATCGAATCATGGTAAAGCGCCTAGCAAAATCGCCCCATGATTCCCTAGGTATCACTGATAGTGCCTACAAGAACCAGTAGATTTTGGTTAGCGTACAGTACGGTCCCTTCATCCATATATCCCGATCGAATCAACAACCATTGGTATATCGAGAGTCGCTCAAGATTCGATAACTATGCAATACATCTTGAAGATCAAATTAGTGACATCGCATGTGCTACTAAGAAACCATTTCTTAAATCACATCAAGTACTCTGGCCAGAGATTCGTCACACTAATATCTCCTCAGATCGCATAGGATATCCACACTCGCAAGTATGTGGTGAATCCTTGACAACAATGCATCGACTCCTATATGTGTTGTAACTGTACCCAATCCCGACACCTGATGACCCCCATAGAGTCGGTAAACGAGTCAAAGCACAGTACTAGCATATAGAGTCTCCATGATGTTTCAAGTAGTAAGGACTAATGGTGTACAACCAAAACCGCGGACTTTATCCACTCGATAAGTGATAACCACTTGGAAAGTCCGGATAGGGTAGTTCGATTATTCATCCTATGAATATCCATTTGCATGCTTCGAACATCTCCATGTTCCCTACCAATGAAACGTGGTACTCCGCATCGCAAATGCTAGTCTCAAACTCGAGCGATCCTTATCCTTATTATCGGACGGCTCAATTGACTAGGAACAGTTTAGAATATACAGTGACTATAAGATGTATTTCATGATAGACATCCCCATGTTCTACCACATCTTACATACACTATAGTATATTCAAGGTCTTTATCAAAACAACAATAGTATATCACAATATAACAATATGAAGAAAGATAAAGTCATTGCCATTAATAAAAGTGTAAATTATATTAAACAAAAGATCGTTTGTACAAAGAGTCATCAAAGCCCATAGCCACAAGTTGGCTCACTGGGCACCCACTCTTTCAATCTCCCACTTGCCCTATAGCCAACTAGTCATACTACGTAGACCCATTGCTTCGCGATGTTTGTCAAACAATGGTCCTGGCAAGGGCTTAGTAAGCGGATCAGCGATATTGTCTGCAGAGGCCACTCGTTCGACAGTGATGTCTCCTCTTTCCACAATCTCCCGGATGATGTGGTATTTCCTCAGTACGTGTTTGGATCTTTGATGAGACCTTGGTTCCTTTGCTTGAGCAACGGCACCCGTGTTGTCACAGTACACCGGGACTGGACCAACAAATTCAGGAATGACGCCCAACTCTTGGACGAACTTCCTCATCCAAACGGCCTCTTTAGCAGCAGCTGATGCTGCAATGTATTCAGCCTCAGTGGTGGAATCCGCTGTGGTGTCCTGCTTGGAACTCTTCCAAGAGACAGCACCGCCATTGAGCATGAACACAAATCCAGAGGTTGACTTCGAGTCATCCACGTCACTTTGGAAGCTAGAGTCGGTATAGCCTTCCAATTTCAGATCTCGTCCTCCATATACCATGAACATATTCTTAGTCCTTCGTAAGTACTTAAGAATGTCCTTCACGGCTTTCCAATGCATTTGACCGGGATTAGCTTGATATCTGCTCGTGACACTCAGAGCAAATGCTACATCCGGTCTGGTAGATATCATCCCATACATGATACTACCTATAGCTGACGCATATGGTACATGTGTCATATTCTCTATCTCTTCATCAGTCTTGGGACACATAGACTTGGATAAAGAAACTCCATGACACATGGGTAGATGTCCTCTCTTGGACCCATCCATTGAAAACCGTTTCAATATGGTGTCGATGTAGGTTGATTGAGTGAGTCCTATCATTCTCTTAGATCTATCTCTATAGATCTGTATCCCAAGAATGTAGGATGCCTCACCCAAATCCTTCATCGAGAATCTACCTGATAACCATATCTTTGTTGACTGTAACATCCCTACATCATTCCCAATGAGTAGGATGTCATCAACATAAAGTACTAAGAATGTCACAGCATCCTTAACTACTTTCTTGTACACGCACGGTTCCTCCGGGTTCTTGATGAAACCAAAATCTTTTATTGTTTCATCAAATTTCTGGTTCCAACTTCTTGATGCTTGTTTTAGACCATAAATTGATCTCTGAAGCTTGCATACCTTATGCTCGCTTCCCATGGATGTGAACCCCTCTGGCTGCTTCATATAGATTTCTTCCTTAATGTCTCCATTAAGAAAAGCAGTCTTCACATCCATTTGCCATATCTCATAGTCATACCATGCAGCTATGGCAATAAGGATTCTTATGGACTTGAACATTGCAACTGGTGAAAAGGTTTCATTATAGTCAACTCCTTGTCTTTGAGTGTAACCTTTCGCCACCAATCGCGCCTTGTAGGTCAATACCTTACCATCAGGCCCAAGCTTTCTCTTGTAGATCCATTTACACCCTATTGGAACAATTCCATCAGGAGGATCTACTAAAGACCAAACTTGGTTTGTATGCATTGAATCCAATTCAGACTGCATAGCTTCAAGCCATAAATTTGAATCCGCATCAGAAATTGCTTCCTTGAAGTTTCTTGGATCACATCCAATGTCGGGTTCATCTTGATCCCCTTCAAGAAGAAGACCATATCGAACAGGAGGTCTAGAAGTCCTCTCGGATCTTCTAGGTTCAGGCGTGTCCAGTAATGGTTCCTGAGGCGTAGGATCGTTATTTTGTATTTCGGGTTCTTCTCGAACTTCTTCGAGTTCCATCATCTCGCCTTTCTTATCCAATAAGAACTCCTTCTCCAAGAAGGTGGCATTCCTAGAAACAAACACCTTTGTTTCAGCAGGATAATAGAAATAATATCCGATTGAATTCTTCGGATACCCTACAAAATAACATAAGCTGGATCGACTATCCAACTTATCTCCCACTGTCCGCTTCACGTAAGCAGGACATCCCCAAATCCTCAAGTACGAATACTTAGGAGCTTTGCCATTCCATAACTCGTATGGTGTTTTGTCCACTGCTTTAGTGTGGACGTTGTTCAACAACAATACCGCCGTTTCAAGCGCATAGCCCCAAAACGAAGGTGGAAGCTCAGTGAAGCTCATCATGGATCGAACCATGTCCAACAAAGTTCGATTACGACGCTCCGATACACCATTCAGCTGTGGTGTCATAGGAGGAGTCCACTGAGAGAGAATCCCATTCTCTTTTAGATAGTCCAAAAACTCGGTACTTAAGTATTCTCCACCTCGATCCGATCGAAGTGCTTTAATACTTTTACCTAGCTTGTTTTCTACTTCAGCCTTGAATTCTTTGAACTTTTCAAATGCTTCAGACTTATATTTCATTAAATATAAATACCCATACCTTGAATAATCGTCAGTAAAGGTAATGAAGTAGGTGTGGCCATATTGAGTCCCAACTCTAAATGGTCCACAAACATCTGTATGGATCAAATCCAACAGATTTTGACTACGTTCAGGCTTCCCCTTAAAAGGAGATTTAGTCATTTTCCCTTTTAGACAGATTCACAAGTAGGTAGAGAGTTAATATCAGACATATCAAACATGCCCTCTCCCACTAGCTTGTTCATCCTCCTTGAGGAAATATGACCTAGCCTAGCATGCCAAAGGTTCGCCGGGTTTTGACAATCGATTTTCCTTTTGTTTGTTGTCGCCGGTTTATCAATATAATTTATTGGAACGTCTTTTAGTTTTAAGTTGTATAGATCGTTTTCAAGTTGTCCATTTCCAATCAAACATTCATTCTTGTAAATATTGCAAATCCCATTCACAAAATTGCAAGAATAACCATCTCTATCTAGCATAGAAACAGAAATAATGTTTTTAATTAAATCCGGAACAAATAAAACATCTCTTAAAAATAACTTAAAACCATTCTGCAAAATTAAACAAACATCTCCAATGGCTGTAGCTTCAACTCTGGAACCATTCCCGAGCCTCAGCTGGGTCTCACCCATTCTAAGCCTGCGACTTCTTGTCATCACCTGCAAATCATTGCAAATGTGAGATCCACATCCGGTATCCAATACCCAAGAAGTAGTATTAAGTGAAATGTTTATTTCAATATAGAACATACCCTTTGCAGTTCCCAACTGCTCTAGATATTCCTTGCAGTTGCGCTTCTAATGACCGGGCTTCTTGCAGTAATGGCAAACATCCTTGGATTTTCCATTGTTTGAAGCCTTTGTCTTGTGCTTCTTCTCGGGCTCGACTTTCTTGGGTGGGGCAGAACGTTTCTTGCCCTTCATACTTGGCCCCTTCTTAGCAGAAGATGAGGAGCCCACCAAGAAAGCTGGCTTATCCTTCTTTAGTGTGGATTCATATGTCACAAGCATATTGACCATCTCTTCAAGGGTGGCCTCTATCTTGTTCATATTAAAATTTACCACAAATCCGTCAAACGAAGAAGGAAGAGACAGAAGCAGTAAATCCACGTTGAGTTCATGCTCCAACACCAAATCAAGGGTCGCTAACTTTTGTATGAGCCAAATCACTCGTACCCCATGATCACGGACCGAAGTCCCTTCATGCATGCGACACGTCATTAGCTCCTTAACAGTAGCGAACCTTTCAGCCCTCGATTGAGCCCCAAAAAGTTCCTTGAGTTGAGCGTGAATGTCAGCAGCATTCACGGTGTCCTCAAATCGCCTCTGGAGTTCATCAGACATCGAGGCTTGCATATAGCATTTGGTCTTGATGTCATGGTCCCACCATGCATCAAGTTTGGCCAATTCCTCCGGACTTACGTCAGCTGGTGCTTCCTTCGGAGGTGATTTCTCTAACACGTAGAGCATCTTCTCCGAAGTCAAGACAATCTTCAACTTCCGGAACCATTTCGTATAGTTTGCGCCAGTTAACTTGTTTTGTTCGAGGATCGAGAATAATGGATTACGCGAATTCATTGTATGAAATACTGAAAAGAAAAACAGACATATATCAATGATTGTTTAAGCAATTTACTAAGACATAAAATAGGCGAATTTAATTTTATGAATCTCACTCCCACTATTTTAACGATTTCACTACCCTCTAGTGAAAACGGGAAACTTTTTCCTTAGTGAGAACATGGAGTCCAATTGACAAACTTATGGTCCCGAATAATATCAGCCAACCATAATTCTCAAAAGGTAGAGCCCAATTGCTTCCAAAGCAACCCCCATGTGTTTACCTCATGTCCAATAAGGGCCCAATAATATGACGCCGTTTAAAGTGACATGTCAAGATGACCCATCAATATTAAGTTGTGATGGACGTCGCCATGTGGATCCCCCAATAATATGAGCCGATCCCATGGGAGTTCCACCCAACTTACAACATGTGTCGATCCAATGTACAGCTTTCCGACGGACGGGCCCCCCCCAATAATATGAGCCGGACCGTATCCGCGGGTAGCATCACATACATTGACCGTTGATGGAAGGTAGGAACATTTAAACAAATTTAAATTTCCTTTATTTATCTTGATATCAATTTTAAATCATATTTAAAATGAGGGATTTTTAATTATAAAAATTTGTCTCATCAATTTCAAATTATTGCATGCTTGCCGGATTCACGCAATTATGTCTAAAACATGCATACAATCATAATATCATATATTATATAGGATGATCGATTCCATTTCTAATTGACCCGTGGTTGCCAATCACGAGTCTTAGTCCAATCCTAGGTAATATGCAGTATGCAATGCAATCCTATTACATGTGCTTCCAATTTACATTTCTTCTGTCTTTATTGTCTGCTGGGCCCACCATCTTCAAATCTTGATCTCCCACTAAATCTAATGTATTTACAATAAATAACAATGACAAGTAGGGGATACATTTTTAGGGGTGGGAACGGGCCATAAACCAAGCCCACTTTTATTACATATGACATTCATACTGGGCCATAAACCAGGCCCATTAATAAAACCAACAACAATAAAAACAAATGTAAATTCCTAACATACACCTACAAAATTGGTCATGGCAATCGATCATCCTTATCCAATAACATTTAATTCAAAATTAATTTATTGGATAACATGCAGTGGCAATTCAAATTTAAACAGGATAAAATCATATTTTATATATAAAATCTCATTTTACATATAAAATCATATTTTATCTCTTTATCAAATAAAATCATATTTTATCTACAAAATCCAATTTTATGGATAAAATCATATTTTACTCAATATATTCATAAGATCAAATCTTATCATCAATTGTACCAAAAATAATTGATTTCAAAATTCAATTTAAGGATAAAATATTAAAATTTTCCAAAAATTCAAATTTATCCAAAAATCAATTTTAAAGTTTACGGACTCGAACAATTCGATCCGAAATCTCGTGAACCAATCAAAAACAATTTTTGACCGGACCAAAAATAAAATTTTAACACATTAAAATTAATTTTAAATAAAAATTTAATTTTTCCCGCGGGCCGCCCGGGACACTCCCGGGCCGGCCCGCACCCGTGGGCGCGGGCCGGGGCAGCCCGGCTGCCCCTTTAGGGCAGCAACAGTTGCTGCCCTGGCGGCGCCGTGCGCCGCCCTGGGCAGCGCCGAGCGCTGCCCTGGCGGCGCTGAGCGCCGCCCCTGGGCGACGCCGTGCGCCGCCGTGGGCGGCGCCGTGCGCCCCCTTTGGGCGGCGCTGTGCGCCGCCCGGGGCAGCAACAATTGCTGCCCCACCGGGCAGCGATCCAATCGCTGCCCGGGTTTTGCCCCGAAAATTTTTTTTATTTAAAAATATTTATTTTGTTTCAAAAACCGAGACTCAAAAATTTTTGTACAATCGATTAATTTAATCGTTTGATCTGAGCAACCTGGCTCTGATACCACTGTTGGAAAACTGGCGTGTTCCCAGATCAATCACGATTTGATACCCGGTGCAGCGGAAGTTTAAAAATTTTATCATGGAACAATTCCATGGTGTGGGTATCAACCGTTCAACGATTAAATTATAAGTGTGTGTAAAATTCAAATAACAATTAATTAAATTTTACCTTCAATCTCGAAGCGAGATTATTGGACACCAACAGAATTAATCTGCTCTTGTTGTCTCTCCCTGGAACCGATGAACTCCTTCAATCAGGTCCACGAATGGGGTTTAAATCCCTCTGATAGATTGCACTAGAAAATC